>NC_091456.1:104810390-105110390 GCF_027789765.1 Dendropsophus ebraccatus
GTTTCACCCTGCAACGCGTCGGCGTGTCTTTTAAATCACCTGTTATTTTATGTTTTGTGACGTTGAATAAAGCCATTGAATTTTATGAAGCTGCGGATGAACACATTTTTTCTTATCATGGATGATTCGGGCTGCGGTCTCCAATATTAGTACCCGCGAGCTTCCACATCACGGAGATCCACACATCAGGTGAAGCAAGACTGAGTGGGTGAGCTGACAACTCTTTTCCTGTTCTATTACTCAATGACGGAACCCGATATCAAATCTGCTGCAGATCCTGTACGTGTGAATGCACCAAAAAAGTGATTATGCATGATTGTGCAGTTACTTCCAGTGACTTACAGGAGGCGTCTTCCTACATGAATCATAAGTGACGTTCTTGGTAGTGAAAGCTGTCTGTTTTTTCCTTTTCTTTTCATCTGGCTCATCCCATCATGAAGATTTCTCCAGCCATGACTCGTCCTCCCCAGAATCTGCGAGACAAACACTTTAGGCTCCACGTTCTAGCATCATCCTAACCTTATACCTCATTATAACCTTATATTCCCCATTGCTTTACACAGTAACAGTGCCCCCTCTGTGCTTCCACATAAGCAGCCAGGCCCAATATGTGCCTCCAGATAGTAGTCAGGCATATAGCCCCCCACACATAATAAAGATGCCCTGTGCAGTCCCACATAATATAGGCCCCCCACATAGTATAGCCCTTCCCCCTGTGTAGCGCCCATAGTATATCCCCCTTTGTAGCCCCCGCATAGTATAGCCACAACATATTATTCCCCCCTTCTTGTATCCCCCAAATAGTATAGGTCCCTGTGTAGCCAGCCCCCACATAGTAAAGTCACAACATACAGGGATGTCACTCAGTATATGCACAGTATACGGGGATGTCACTATATGCACAGTATACAGGGATGTCACTCACTATATGCACAGTATACAGGGATGTCACTCAGTATATGCACAGTATACAGGGATGTCACTCACTATATGCACAGTATACAGGGATGTCACTCAGTATATGCACAGTATACAGGGATGTCACTCACTATATGCACAGTATACGGGGATGTCACTCAGTATATGCACAGTATACAGGGATGTCACTCACTATATGCACAGTATACAGGGATGTCACTCAGTATATGCACAGTATACAGGGATGTCACTCAGTATATGCACAGTATACAGGGATGTCACTCACTATATGCACAGTATAGGGGGATGTCACTCAGTATATGCACAGTATACAGGGATGTCACTCACTATATGCACAGTATACAGGGATGTCACTCAGTATATGCACAGTATACAGGGATGTCACTCACTATATGCACAGTATACGGGGATGTCACTCAGTATATGCACAGTATACAGGGATGTCACTCACTATATGCACAGTATACAGGGATGTCACTCAGTATATGCACAGTATACAGGGATGTCACTCAGTATATGCACAGTATACAGGGATGTCACTCACTATATGCACAGTATACAGGGATGTCACTCACTATATGCACAGTATACAGGGATGTCACTCAGTATATGCACAGTATACAGGGATGTCACTCAGTATATGCACAGTATACAGGGATGTCACTCACTATATGCACAGTATAGGGGGATGTCACTCAGTATATGCACAGTATACAGGGATGTCACTCACTATATGCACAGTATACGGGGATGTCACTCAGTATATGCACAGTATACAGGGATGTCACTCACTATATGCACAGTATAGGGGGATGTCACTCAGTATATGCACAGTATACAGGGATGTCACTCACTATATGCACAGTATAGGAGGATGTCACTCACTATATGCACAGTATACAGGGATGTCACTCACTATATGCACAGTATACAGGGATGTCACTCACTATATGCACAGTATAGGGGGATGTCACTCAGTATATGCACAGTATAGGGGGATGTCACTCACTATATGCACAGTATACAGGGATGTCACTCACTATATGCACAGTATACGGGGATGTCACTCACTATATGCACAGTATAGGAGGATGTCACTCACTATATGCACAGTATACAGGGATGTCACTCAGTATATGCACAGTATACGGGGATGTCACTCACTGTGTAGCCAGCCCCCACATATTTCCCTCCCCCGATAGTATAGCCATAACATATTATCCCCCCCCCCCAGTGTAGCCCCCCCCCCCCCCACATAGTATAGGTCCCTGTGCAGCCAGCCCCCACATAGAATAATCACAACATATTATCCCCCCCTGAAGCCCCCCACACAGTAAAAGCATCCCTCTGTAGCCCCCCACATGGCATTTTCCCCTGTACAGCCCCCACATAGTATAGGACCCCCTCTGTAACCACATGTTATAGGCCCCAAGTGAAGCTCCCACATGAGCATTCATGTAAAAAAAAAAAAAAAAACAAAAGTATACTCACCTCTGGTGGATCCAGCAGGTCCTCTCTGGTCCGGTGCCGTTAGCTGCTTACATATTCTGTTACCGGCAGCCCGATGCAGCCCGGCCCCGGAGGCTCACAGCTCCAGACCCGCGGCGCCTGCATCTCTCTCCCCTCCTGCTCGGGCGGGCAGCAACGGATGACGTCACACGTCTGCCGACGAGCAGGAGAGGAGAGGGATGCAGGAGGCGGGGCTGGAGCTGTGAGCCTCCGGGGCCGGGCTGCATCGGGCTGCCGGTAACAGAGGGGGGGGGCTGCACTCACCCATCCAATGGCGGGCAGCGGCGGACAGCGGCGGACAGCGGCGGACAGCGGCGGGCAGCGGCGGGCAGCGGCGGACAGCGGCGGGCAGCGGCGTCAATTAATAATCTCTGGAGATCACAGTGGGCCCCTGCCAGAGTGGGCCCGGGGCGGCCGCCCCCTCTGCCCCCCATCAAATTTCGCTACTGATCTTGGGGTGTGGTGAGCATTTTGACCCCACAGGTATTGGAGGAAAGTATTCAAAACTAGACCGTGTAAATGAAAAAAATTGAATTTTTCCAATAACATGTTTGTTTAGTTTGAAATTTCTCAATTTCACTAGGAACAGGGGAGAAAAAGCACCCCAAAATTTGTAACCGAGGTTCTCCTGAGTACAATGGTACCCCATATGTGGGCATAAACCACTGTATGGGCACACAGCAGTGCTCAGAAGAGAAGGAGTGTCATTTAGTTACAGTTTAGTTATATGTGGGTGTTTACTGGTTATCTGGAGTGGTAATGGACAATCTCGGGGTGTTTACTGGCTATCTGAGGTGACAACAGGCAATCTGGTGGGGTTATGGGCAATCTGGGGTGGTTACGAGCAATCTGTGCCAATCTGGGGTGGTCACGGGCAATCTGGGGTTGTTACGGGCAATCTGGGGGTGTTTACTGGCTGTATGGGGTGGTTATGGGCAATCTTGGGGTGTTTACTGGCTATATGGGGTGGTTATGGGCAATCTTGGGGTGTTTACTGGCTATATGGGGTGGTAATGGGTAATCTTGGGGTGTTTACTGGCTATTTGGGGTGGTGAGGGGCAATCTGGGGGTGTTCACTGACTATCTGGGGTTGCAACGGGCAATCTGGGGTGGTTGCGAGCAATCTGGGGTGGTTGCGAGCAATCTGGGGTGGTTATAGGCAATTTGAGGTAGTTACAGGCAGTCTGTGGCAATCTGGGGTGGTTACGGGCAATCTGTGGTGGTTACGGGCTGTCTGGAATGGTTATGGGCTATCTGGGGTGGTTACAGGCAATCTGGGGGGGATACAGGCAATCTGGGGAGATTAGGGGCAATCTGGGGAGATTAGGGGCAATCTGGGGAGATTAGGGGCATTCTGGGGTGGTGACAGGCAATCTGGGGTGGTTATGGGCTATCTGGGGTGGATACGGGCAATCTGGGGTGGATACGGGCAATCTGGGGTGGATACGGGCAATCTGGGGAGATTACGGACAATCTGGGGAGATTACAGGCAATCAAGGGTGGTTACAGGCAATCTGGGGTGGTTACGGGTAATCTGGGGTGGTTACAAGTAATCCAGGGAGGTTACGGGTAATCCAGGGCACTTGACTTTGGTGACAGGCGTAAAAAAGTGTCGTCACCATTTGGAACAAGCGATCAGCGGTATATAGTATGTACCGCTGATTACTTGTACTGGGACAACACCGGGTGGTCACCGATCATTGCCCCATGCTCTCCGCCACCTCCGGTGGTGGAGAGAATGAAGCTTTGATCATTTTTAGGAATCCATCACTGTGAACAGAGTCTGTTCACAGTGATGGCGGCGGCCATCTTGGATCAGATGGCCGCCCAGGGAGGGGAGGGTCAGTGACCAGGTCTTTAGGGTTAATTCTGGGGACAGGGGGGGGACATGTTCTCATCTCCTCTCACTGTGGATTCACAGTGAGAAGAGATGAAAGCGTTCAACTGTGCTGGCAATGTCCGTTACCGGTGGCCGCCGTTATACTGATAATAACGGCGATCGCCGGTGAGGGGACTTGCCGGGACTGGCCCCACACTCTGCCCCAACCCCTCAGCTACCTCTGGTAGATGAGAGGAGGGGGCTGCGGGCATTACCAGTGCTGCTGCACTATTCTGCACCATCGCCATAAAGAGCTGATGGCAGCAGAATAGAGCCCATTAGTGATCGCCGTAAAAATCCGTATCGACGGTCACTAATAACATAATACATGTATTCTCTGGGTCACTACGGTTACGGCGATACCACATTTGTATAGGTTTTTTTAACTATTACCACTTTGGCGCAATAGAAACTATCTTCCTAGCAAAAACCCACAAAAACTGTTGCCACATTGCAAGATCCATAGCGTTCTTATCTTTTGCACGACAGAGCTGGTTTGGGGCTTATTTTTTGCGGGAAGATCTGTAGTTTCTATTGATACCAAGTTTTATATGTATATGACTTTTTGATCTCTTTTATGACGTATTTTCTAAAGTGGATTGATAAAATACAGCTATTCTGGTACTGTTTTTTTTTTGTTTTTTTTTTACAGCGTGTGTCGTGCGGTATAATTATTGATATAATTTTATAGAGTGGGTCGTTACGGACATGGCGATACCAAATATGTGTAGGATTTGTGTTTTTGATCACTTTTATGTAATGTTTTATAGTGTATGGGGAATGTAATGCATTTTTATTATTGGGGGGGGGGGCTGGGGGGTGTTTTGTGTGTTTGGTGCACTTTTTTTTCACTTTTACACTAGTGTAATACTGATCAGTGATCATTGATACTCAATACACTGCATTACTATTGTAATGCAGTGTATTGAGTATGTGTCAGCTACTTGCTGACAGGTATCTGCTCGGCCATACCTCTGTATGGCTGAGCAGAGGTATATCCATGGTGAGCCCGGGGGCCTTCATTAGGACCCCGGGATCACCATGGAGACCGTCGGGGGACCGGACTTCGCCGCAGGACTTCTGATTAGGTCAGTATACCCGCGGCGACGACCGGAACCCGTTAGATGCCGCTGTCATGCATTGACAGCGGCATTTAACGGGTTAAACTGTCCGGAGCGGAGAATCTTCCACTCCGGACAGTTACAGGAGGGGGTCAGCTGTCACACTGATCGCTAATCCCCCGTCCTGCAGCCGCCGCCGGGCAGCAATTTGTTCCGATGCGTACGCCGTTAAAAGGCGTACGCATCGGAATAAAGCCCATTAGTGACCGCCGTGAAAAGGCAGCATGGCGGTCACTAAGGCGTTAACCACCTCTCTCCCTCCCTCCCTCCTCCATCACCTCCTCTCCTCCATCTTCACCTCCTCTCTACCTCCCTCGTCCATATAGATATATAGGATCATTGTACTTCGCAACTCACCTGCGCCACTAAACGCCTCCCCCCGCAACTCAACCCGCGGCACCCAAAAAAAAAAAAAACGCACGGCTCACCGGCTGACCTGCGGCACCCCTCGCTCAACCTCACTCTGCTACGTTCTCAACTCTGCTATGCCTTGTGCATATCAGCTCTGCCACATCATGGGCCAATCAGACGTAAGCATTGCATGGGCCGGCGCCATGTTGGATATAGATTGGCTTTCTAAAAAACCTGTAACTCAGGAACGGGAGCAGCTAGATAGGAGACCACTCAAAATTCTCAGGGGGACTTGCTGAATAAGACCAGCTAGGTTTGGGAGCATTTTATTTTTTTAGCTCTTGGGGGGGAATACCCCTTTAATGAGCAGAATGCCTATAGCATTGTACAATGTATGCAATCTAATGATTGCAGTTAAAAGTCCCCCAGTGTAAGAATTATGTATATATAAATATATATCTAGAATATAGATAATACACATATATACACACACACACACACACACACACACCACCCTCTTGGTGGGTCTAGATTCGAGGTTGGGCCAGTAAATGAAACACAAGAGCGAGTCTAAAGTAAATCACATAGTCAGAGTGGAATTATTCCTTTATGTTTGTTATAAGAGTTGTATAAACATAAAAGAGCAGAAAGATAACAATTACAAAAATACAATACAAATACAGTAATACCTCGGTTTTCTAACGCTTTGGAACTCGAACTGCTCGGTGTTCGAACGAAAATTTACCAAGAAGTAGTGTTTGGAATTCGAACTTTGCTCGTTTTTCGAACGTTTTTGCGAGCGTTGATGGTGGGTTGTACCTGGCGAATTAAGCAGTGGTGAGGCTTCACATACAGTACAGTGCTGTATAAGACTGCTGGAGTGCATATACAGTGCAGTAGAAGTACAGGCAGTGCACCACCATCTCCCATACATTACAGTGCTTGGATGGGGGGACACTATACAGTAAAGGATAGGTGAGGAGTTGGTGACTACTGTACTATAATTGCTGGTTCTGATGAACATTTCTTATGTTTAACCCATAGCTGCACCAGGACGTTACTGAACGTCCTCGTGCCGCTATAGGAGTTCAGAGGGGGGGCGCGCGGCGACCCCCCTCTGAACTGCCGCGATCCCGGGTGCCGCATGTAGCCCGGGATCGCGGCTATTAGCGGGCACGGTCCTATCGCCGTGCCCGCTAATTAAGTACTTAGAAGCAGCTGTCAAAGTTGACAGCTGCTTCTAAATACTTGCTAATCTCCATACCTGGTGGTCTAGTGGGGGGATCGCCCCCCTGCGGCGCGATTGCGGGGGGGCGATCCCCGCATCCATCCCGGGCCGGGGTCTGCGCCGTAATGGCGCTGATCCCGGCTCGGCATTCTATTGCTTTTGGCTGCAGCAGCCAAAAGCAATAGAACACCGATCTCATGGATTCATGCAGTATAACTATACTGCATGGATCTCTATGAGAGCAGAGTGCATATACTAGAAGTCCCCCAGGGGGGCTTCTAGTATATGTGTAAAGTAAAAGAAAAATGTATTTTTAATAACACAAAATCCCCTCCCCTAATAAAAGTCTGAATCACCCCCTTTCCCCATTTTATAAATAAAAATAAATAAATTAATTAATAAACAAACATGTTTGCTATCGCCGCATGTGTAATCGCCCGAACTATTAATTAATCACATTCCTGATCTCACACGGTAAACGGCGTCAGCGCAAAAAAATCCCAAAGTGCAAAATTGCGCATTTTTGGTCGCATCAAATCCAGAATAATTGTAATAAAAAGCGATCAAAAAGTCATATATGCGCAATCAAGGTACCGATAGAAAGATCACATCATGGCGCAAAAAATGACACCTCACACAGACCCATAGACCAAAGGATAAAAGCGCTATAAGCCTGGGAATGGAGCGATTTTAAGGAACATATATTTTCTTTAAAAGGTTTTAATTTTTTACAAGCCATCAAATCAAATAAAAGTTATACATGTTACATATCGTTGTAATCGTAACAAGTTAAGGAACATATATAACGAGTCAGTTTTACCCCAGGGCGAACGGAGTAAAAACAACCCCCCCCCCCCCCAAAAAAAAAAAAAAAAAAAAACATTTTTTTTTTCAATTTCACCACACATATAATTTTTTTCTGGTTTCCCGGCACATTTTAGGCAAAAATTACATCTGCCATAGCAAAGTACAATTAGTTGCGCAAAAAATAAGGGCTCATTTGGGTCTCTAGGTGGAAAAATGCAGGCGCTATGGCCTTATATACACGAGGAGGGAAAAACGAAAACGCAAAAATGAAAACTGGCTGTGTCCCCTAAGGGTTAATATCCTGTACAGTATAGTGCTGTTCTGTTCTGTACTGTAGTGATTATACTGAGCACTTATTAGTGTAATAAATGAGTATTGTAGGTAATTATTGGTGGCTGCTGGAACCAATTAATCACATTTACATTATTTCCTATGGGAAGACACTGCTCGGTTTTCAAACTGCCTTCCGGAACCAATTAAGTTTGAGAACCGAGGTACCACTGTACAATATAACCAACTAGATTTGCATTTCCAGGGAAATACATAGTGCTTGAAAAGAGCGCCCCTTTACCAGTGACTTCCATTTAACTTTAATCTTGGGTGCCGTCCCTTTAACCCCTTAGTGACCGCCATGCTGCCTTTTCACGGCGGCCACTAATGGGCTTTATTCCGATGCGTACGCCTTTTAACGGCGGGCGCATCGGAATAAATTACCGCCCGGCGGCGGCAGCAGGACGGGTGATCAGCGGTCAGTGTGACCGCTGACACCCTCCTGTAACTGCCCGGAGCGGAGGATTCTCCGCTCCGGGCAGTTTAACCCGTTAAATGCCGCTGTCAAACCATGACAGCGGCATCTAACGGGTCCCGGTGGATCCCGGACGGCGCCGTGGGTCACTTACATGATCGCGATGTCCCGCGGCGCCGTCCGGGGTCCCGATGTCTCCATGGTGATTCCGGGGTCCTAGTGAAGATCCCCGGGGTCACCATGGAGATGCCTGATGCTGACAGGGGTGGCCGCGGCTATTGCCTGTCAGCATGAGGCATGATACAATACATTGCAGTACATTAGGTACTGCAATGTATTGTATCAGTGATCAAAGTATTTTACACTAGTGTACAGTAATGTACACTAGTGTAAAAGTAAAAAAAAAGTGAAAAAAGTGTGCACCAAACACAAAACAGCCCCCCCCCAGCCCCCCCCAATAATAAAGATGCATTACATTCCCCATACACTATAAAACATTACATAAAAGTGATCAAAAACACAAATCCTGTACATATTTGGTATCGTTACGTCCGTAACAACCCAATCTATAAAACTATATCAATAATTATATCGCACGACACACGCTGTAAAAAAAAAATAAAAAAAACAGTACTAGAATAGCTGTATTTTATCAATCCACTTTAGAAAATACGTCATAAAAGAGATCAAAAAGTCATATACATATAAAACTTGGTATCAATAGAAACTACAGATCTTCCCGCAAAAAATAAGCCCAAAACCAGCTCTGTCGCCAAAAGATGAGAACGCTATGGATCTTGCAATGCAGGGACAGTTTTTGTGGGTTTTGGCTAGGAAGATAGTTTCTATTGCGCCAAAGCGGTAATAGTTAAAAAAAACTATACAAATGTGGTATCGCCGTAACCGTAGCGACCCAGAGAATACATGTATTATGTTATTAGTGACCGCCGATACGGATTTTTACGGCGATCACTAATGGGCTCTATTCTGCTGCCATCAGCTCTTTATGGCGATGGTGCAGAATAGTGCAGCGGCGCCGGTAATGCCCGCAGCCCCCTCCTCTCAGCTATCGGAGGTAGCTGAGGGGTTGGGGGAGAGTGTGGGGTCAGTCCCGGCAAGTCCCCTCACCGGTGATCGCCGTTATTATCAGTATAAAGGCGGCTACCGGTAACGGCCATTGCCAGCGCAGCTGAACGCTTTCATCTCTTCTCACCGTGAATCCACAGTGAGAGGAGATGAAAATATGTCCCCCCCATCCCCAGAATTAACCCTAGTGACCTGGCCACTGACCCTCCCCTCCCTGGGCGGCCATCTGATCCAAGATGGCCGCCGTCATCACTGTGAACAGACTGTGTTCACAGTGATGGATTCCTAAAAATGATCCAAGCTTCATTCTCTCCACCACCGGAGGTGGCGGAGAGCATGGGGCAATGATCGGTGACCACCCGGTGTGGTCCTAGTACAAGTGATCAGCGGTATATACTATATACCACTGATCGCTTGTTCCAAATGGTGCCGGCACTTTTTTACGCCTGTCACCAAAGTCAAGTTCCCTGGATTACCCGTAACCACCCTGGATTACTTGTAACCACCCCAGATTACCCGTAACCACCCCAGATTGCCCGTAACCACCCCAGATTGCCCGTAACCACCCTAGATTGCCTGTAACCTCCCCAGATTGTCCGTATCCACCCCAGATTGCCCGTATCCACCCCAGATTGCCCGTATCCACCCCAGACAGCCCATAACCATCCCAGATAGCCCATAACCATCCCAGACAGCCTATAACCATCCCAGACAGCCCATAACCATCCCAGACAGCCCATAACCATCCCAGACAGCCCATAACCACCCCAGATTGCCTGTCACCACCCCAGAATGCCCGTAATCTCCCCAGATTGCCCGTAATCTCCCCAGATTGCCCGTATCCCCCCTATAGCCCATAACCATTCCAGACAGCCCGTAACCACCCCAGATTGCCACAGACTGCCTGTAACTACCCCAAATTGCCTGTAACCACCACAGATTGCTCGCAACCACCCCAGATTTCCCGTCACCACCCCAGATTGCCCGTTGCAACCCCAGATAGTCAGTGAACACCACCAGATTGCCCGTCACCACCCCAGATAGTCAGTGAACACCATCAGATTGCCCATCACCACCCCAGATAGCCAGTAACCACCCCTAGATAGCCATAAAACACCCCAAGATTGCCCATAACCACCCCATACAGCCAGTAACCACCCCAGATTGCCCGTAACCACCCCAGATTGCCTGTGACCACCCCAGATTGACCATAACCACCCCAGATTGACCGTAACCACCCCAGATTGACCGTAACCACCCCAGATTGGCACAGACTGCTCGTAACCACCCCAGATTGCCCATAACCCCACCAGATTGCCTGCTGCCACCTCAGATAGCCAGTAAACACCCTGAGATTGTCTATTACCACCCCAGATAACCAGTAAACACCCACATATTGCCTGTAACTAAAATGACACTCCTTCTCTTCTGAGCCCTGCTGTGTGCCCATACAGTGGTTTATGCCCACATATGGGGTACCATTGTACTCAGGAGAACCTCCGTTACAAGTTTTGGGGTGCTTTTTCTCCCTTGTTCCTAGTGAAATTGAGAAATTTCAAACTAAACAAACATGTTATTGAAAAAATTCAATTTTTTTCATTTTTACGGTCTAGTTTTGAATACTTTCCTCCAATACCTGTGGGGTCAAAATGCTCACCATAACCCAAGATAAATTCCTTGAGGGGTGTACTTTTCAAAATGGGGTGATTTTGGGGGGGAGGGTTCTTTTCTGTAGACATTACAGGGGCACTGCAAACGCACCTGGCGCTCAGAAACTTCTTCAGGAAAATCATGCACTGAAAATGCTTGGCGCTCCCTTCCTTCTGTGGCCCGCTGTGTGCCCACACAGTGGTTTATGCCCACATATGGGGTACCGTTCTACTCAGGAGTACCTGCGTTACATATATTGGGGTGAGTTTTCTCCCCTGTTTCTCGTGAAATTGAGAAATTTCAAACTAAACAAACATGTTATTGGAAAAATTCTATTTTTTCATTTTTACTGTCTTCTTTTGAATACCTTCCTCTAATACCTGTGGGGTCAAAATGGTCACTAAACCCCAAGATGAATTCTTTGAGAGGTGCACTTTCCAAAATGGGGTGACTTTTGGGGGGGTTCTATTCTGCTGACACTACAGGGGCACTGCAAACGCACCTGGCGCTCAGAAATTTCTTCAGCAAAATCTGAACTGGAAATGCTAATTGGCGCTCCTTCCCTTCCGAGCCCCGCTGTGTGCCCACACAGTGGTTTATGCCCACATATGGGGTACCGTTCTACTCAGGAGTACCTGCGTTACATATATTGGGGTGAGTTTTCTCCCCTGTTCCTCGTGAAATTGAGAAATTTCAAACTAAACAAACATATTATTGGAAAAATTCTATTTTTTCATTTTTACTGTCTTCTTTTGAATACTTTCCTCTAATACCTGTGGGGTCAAAATGGTCACCACACCCCAAGATGTATTCTTTGATGGGTGTACTTTCCAAAATGGGGTGACTTTTGAGGGGGTTCTATTCTGCTGACACTACAGGGGCTCTGCAATCGCACCTGGCGCTCAGAAATTTCTTCAGCAAAATCTGAACTGGAAATGCTAATTGGCGCTCCTTCCCTTCTGAGCCCCGCTGTGTGCCCACACAGTGGTTTATGCCCACATATGGGGTATCGTTCTACTCAGGAGTACCTGCGTTACATATATTGGGGTGAGTTTTCTCCCCTGTTCCTCGTGAAATTGAGAAATTTCAAACTAAACAAACATATTATTGGAAAAATTCTATTTTTTCATTTTTACTGTCTTCTTTTGAATACTTTCCTCTAATACCTGTGGGGTCAAAATGGTCACCACACCCCAAGATGTATTCTTTGATGGGTGTACTTTCCAAAATGGGGTGACTTTTGGGGGGGTTCTATTCTGCTGACACTACAGGGGCACTGCAAACGCACCTGGCGCTCAGAAATTTCTTCAGCAAAATCTGAACTGGAAATGCTAATTGGCGCTCCTTCCCTTCTGAGCCCCGCTGTGTGCCCACACAGTGGTTTATGCCCACATATGGGGTATCGTTCTACTCAGGAGAACCTGCATTACAAAATTTGGGGTGCATTTTCTCTCATGTTTATTATGAAAATGAGATACTTTAATCTTAACAAATATATTATTGGAAAATTTCTATTTTCCATTTATTTCCGGCCTAATTGTGAATACTTTCCTCCAGCCCCTGTAGGGTTAAAATGCTCATTATAACCCTAGATTAATTCTTTAAGGTGTCTAGTTTCCAAAATGGGGTCACTTATGGGGGTTTCCAGTATACAAGCCTCCTAAATCAACTTAAAAAAAAGAACTGGTCCCTAAAAAGTTTTGGAAATTTCATGAAAATTTGATAATTTGCTGATACATTTCTAAGCCCCGTAACACCCTAAAAAAGTGAAATATGTTTACGAAATGAAGCCAGAATAAAGAGGACATATTGATAATGTGACTTACTAACTAATTTTTGTCATGTGCCTTTTTTTTTTAGAAGCAAAGAATTTCAAAGTTCGTAAAATTTTCAAATTTTTCATTATATTTTGATGTTTTTCACAAAAAACACACAAGACAGTGACCAAATTTTGCCACTAACATAAAGTACCATATGTTACGAAAAAACTATCTCAGAATCGCTAGCATACATTAAAGCATCACTGAGCTATAAGCGCATAAAGTGAGACAGGTCAGATTTTGAAAAATAAGCCTGGTCATTAAGGCCCAAACAGGCTTGGTCCCTAAGGGGTTAAGAGCGACTTGGGTCCCATCCCTTTAAGAGCAACTTGGCTCCCGTCCCTTTAAGAGCGACATGGGTCCCTTTAGGAGCAACCTGGGTCGCTTTAAGAGCAACGTGGGTCCCTTCGCTCTTAAAGGGACCCAGGTCACTCTTAACGGAACCCAGGTCGCTCTTAAAGGGACCCAGGTCGCTCTTAAAGGTACCTAGGTCGCTCTTAAAGGGACCCAGGTCACTCTTAAGGTACCCAGGTCGCTCCTAAAGGGACCCAGGTTGCTCTTAATGAGACCCATTTCACTCTAAAAGGGACCCAGGTCGCTCTTAAAGGGCCCCCGTTGCACTTAAAGGGACCCAAGTGGCTCTTAAAGGGAACCAGGTGGCTCTTAAAGGGACCCAGGTCGCACTTAAAGGGACCCATTTTGCTGTTAAAGGTACATATTTCGCTCTTAAAGGTACATATTTCGCTCTTAAAGAGCCCCTGGTCGCTCTAAGAGGACCCAGGTCACTCTTAAAGGGACATATTTCGCTCTTAAAGGGCCCCAGGTCGCTCTTAGAGGGACCCAGGTCACTCTTAAAGGGCCCCAGGTCGCTCTTAAAGGGACTTATTTCGCTCTTAAAGGGACTTATTTCGCTCTTAAAGGGACCTATTTCGCTCTTAAAGGGACATATTTCGCTCTTAAAGGGACCCAGGTCGCTCTTAAAGTGACCCTGGGCGCTCTTAAAGGGACCCTGGACGCTCTTAAAGGGACCCATTTCGCTCTTAAAAGGACCAAGGTCGCTCTTAAAGGGACCCATTTTGCTCTTAAAGGGACATATTTCGATCTTAAAGGGACCTAGGTCGCTCTTACAGGGACCAATTTCACTCTTAAAAGGACCAATTTCACGCTTAAAGGGACCCATTTTGCTCTTATTGGGTCCCTTTAAGAGCGACCTTGGTCCCTTAAAGAGCGACCTGGGTCCCTTTAAGAGCGAAATATGTCCCTTTAAGTGCAAAATGGGTCCCTTTAAAAGCGACCTGGGTCCCTTTAAGAGCGCTCTTAAAGGGACCCAGGTTGCTCTTAAAAGGACCCATTTTGCTCTTAAAGGGACATATTTGGCTCTTAAAGGGACCAAGGTCGCTCTTAAAGGGACCAATTTCACTCTTAAAGGGACCAATTTCACTCTTAAAGGGACTAATTTTGCTCTTAAAGGGACCAATTTCACTCTTAAAGGGACCAATTTCACTCTTAAAGGGACATATTTCGCTCTTAAAGGGACCCAGGTCGCTCTTAAAGGGACATATTTTGCTCTTGAAGGGACTTATTTTGCTCTTAAAAGGACCCAGGTCGCTCTTAAAAGCGACCCAGGTCGCTCTTAAAGGGACCCGGGCCGCTCTTAAAGGGACCCAGATCGCCCTAGCAACATGGGTCCCTTTTAAGAGCAACATGCGTCCCGTCCGTTTAAGAGCAACTTGGGTCCCGTTTCTTTAAGAGCGACTTGGATCCCTTTAAGAGCTACATAGGACTTTTTAAGAGCGACTTGGGTCCCGTCCCTTTAAGAGTGACTTGGGTCCCGCCACTTTAAGAGCGACTTGGGTACCTTTAAGAATGACTTGGGTCCCTTTAAGAGCGACATGGCTCCCGTCCCTTTAAGAGAGACTTGGGTCCCTTTAAGAGCGACTTGCGTTCCTTTAAGGGCGACCTGGGTCCCTTTAAGAGCGATCTGAGTACTTATAATGGTACAGATCATTGCTCGGTTACCATGACAATCTTACTCATGTCAGTGAGACAAAATCGTTAAGGACCTTCCATATATTACATCTTCTATTGGCCAATAGTGGACATGTGACTGTGGATGGTGTGATACATTGCATGAGGAGACCTTAGAGTTCCTATTGGCTGCTATATTTCAGCTATTTGCATATGTGCTGTGATTGGCTGTTAGCGGTTAGAGTGTGGCCATTATTTGCAATGGGCCATTATTTTCTATGGGAAATTAGGGGTCTTTAAACGTAAATGTCTTAAAAATGACAAATCCGATCGAAACAAAAAATAGATAGCACACCACACACCGCCGAGGGCTTCGAAACGCAGTTTGAATGGAGTGTGTGCACAAAGCGGTTCGGGCTGTATTACGCACAGAAAAATGGCTGGAAGAAGAAACGGAAGAAGAATACGGATTACAATATAGTGCTTTTCAAGCACTATAAGGGTATAAACCCACACACCGTATACGCAGCAAATACGCAGCAAATATGCAGCAGATGTGATGGTGAAGATTTGATGCTGTGTTCAGTTATTTAGATCTAATCTGCTGCGTATTTGCTGCGTATTTGTTGCGTATTTGCTGCGTATCGCAGCAGTAAATACGCTGCATATACGGTGTGTGGATTTATACCCTAATAAGGAATTATATTACAGAAAACTAACATATTACATCAATTCAAACAACAGAAATTTCAGGCATAGTTACCACTAGTGATGAGCGACTACTAAAATGCTCGTTACTTGAGACGAATATCTCCTGATACGCGAGTGCTCGCTTCGAGTAATGAACCCCATTGAAGTCAATGGGAAACTCGAGCATTTTTGCAGGGGACCCAAGTTCGGTAAAGGGAAGATCGTGTGAAAACCTGTCAACCACAGAAAATGATGGAAACGCCACGGAAATGGACAGGGAACAGGAGGGGCAGCATGTATGGATGCCTCTGAGGCTGCTTAATCGCACCATTATGCCAAATTCTGGGCAACAGCCTGGTTAAAACAGGGGTAGCAGGGGAGGAGGAAGGAGGGAGATGAGTCGGCAGCAGAGAGCAGAGAACAAAGGATTACATAGCAGGAAGCTGCATGAAACCCTTTTTTCAGAGGTCAGAGAGGTCAGTGCTGACTTACGAGAAGATAGCCTGGTAATGTACCTGTAAATTAACTCTTTTTTGTCCTGTTTTGGTGCCTCATCTCCCTCCACCCCTCCCCTCTCCATGTACAATGACGAAGACAGGGGGGAGAGCTTAAAACTGCTTTTCGTGGGAAAAAAATGCATTTTTTTGGCTAATAAACCCAATTACAAAGTTTCTTAAAATCGCCTGTACTATTGATTTCTGCAAGAAAAAAATAATAAAAAAATCAAATGACACTTTAATGCATATCCAATAAAATTATCTAGTTTTAAATTTACATATGCCAGTAAGAAGGTTAGTAGTTGCAGACCATCCTTTATGACATTTGGACATTTTTATTTTTAAATAACAAAGCTTTCAATTGTTTGGTATTTATTGAGTGGTTCAGCTTTTTATTATTGGTGGTCTGTTAGCGCTTCAGCCTTATGGGCTACCTTTTACGTATTCCATGAAGGATTCTGACATACGTGCAGTAGTAACAAGTTAAATCAGTTGTGGTACAGGTTTTTGAAGATTTAGTGAAGGATTAATATAATCATTGTCTCTTGGTAGTAATCCCCTTTTCCCTCACATATAGGCATTGTCCCTTAGTAGTAAGAACCTATCTCCTCACATAAAGACATAGGGGGAGATTTATCAAACATGGTGTAAAGTGAAACTGGCTCAGTTGCCCCTTGCAAAGAGTCTTAGAGGAATGAAAGGTGGAATCTGAATGGTTGTTAGGGGCAACTGAGCCAGTTTCACTTTACACCATGTTTGATAAATCTCCCTCATAGTCCCTTCCAAGTAAGAACCTCTCCCCTCAAATAAAGGCATTGTCTCCTACCGCTAATCATATGCCCCTTTCCCCTCACATATAGGCATTGTCTCCTGGAGGTAAGCCCCTCTCCCCTTGCATATAGCCATTGTCTACTACCGTTAATAGTATGCCCCTCTCATATAGGCACTGTCTCCTGGTAGTAAGCCCCTCTCCCCTAACATACAAACATTGTCCTCTGGTAGTAAGCCACTCTAACCATGTAGCCGTTGTCTCTTGATAGTCCTAGAACAAATAAAATAACTAAACTAATGTATAAGCGAATATGGGTCCTGTCAACATGAAGCGCAGGCGCGATCCACCACTGTTTTATGTACAGCGGGAGTACACACTATCTATATCAGTGGAACGCATTTTGCGCTCCAAGATGATCCTTACTATTTATCATATATGATGCGCTTCCGGTTTGTACAAGTGGAGCGCAATATGCGTTTCATGGAGGATTGATCCACTATACAATTCCGGCTTCTGGCCTGGAGAAATGGAACGCAGTTTGCGGTTCATGGACGACTCGTCTGTGACGTACTTCCGGTCCCGGACGAGTGACACGCACGCAGCGTTCCACGGGCCTTATAATCATCAGAGAGGGGGAAAGACAGGTGCAGTGGTGTAGGGCACCAATAGAATGACAGGAACATCGGCAGTTGACCAGTCCGGACCTTCCCATACACAGGTGATTAATGGCAACTAGATGTATAATCCCGCCCATGGTCTATTTAAATCAACCCGGGGATCATGGCGGTTGATACCAGAACCATCTCTGCTGGAACACACACGTGGGGGTCGTGAGTTGTCCCAAATGGGGCTATGATTTATTCTGTTTCTCCTCTGATATTTTTGTTTGAGTCACAACCAATGTGTTGACTGTGGGGGATTGTCCTCAGGTCTCAGCGGCTAATGCTGTGAGCTTACATCGGCACTTCATCTGTTACAATATGACAACCTAAACAATAACTGTTAGCCCTGTTGAGAATATTGTGATAATCAGAGGGGATAGAACAGTATATGGGAATATTTTGCACTTTTTTGTTTTGGTGATGCTCCAAGTGCTTTATCGGAGGTCATAATCAAGGGTGTTACCCATATTCTGTATCTGATATATAACTATAACTCTGACCCCATGTTTTGATCGGTTACCTTACTGTGGTCTGATAAGTCTCCTGAGGATCCCAGTTTGTAACACTGGGTGAAACGCGTCGAGACAAAATATAGAGATTAGCAGTATCCGAGATACCTATGAGATTACATTTATCTAGATGTGCCTTTTTGTAGAATTGGAATTTTGTTCTTTTTTCCTCTATTTTAAAATATTTAATAAAAGTTAATTTTTATACGTGGTTCTGTGAAAAGTAGGCATATGAACCACCCAAAAACTCAGCCTGACACAGCATGGCAGTGAGAACACAGGGAACCATTAAAACAGAGGTAGCATATGATGAACCACCCAAAAACTTTGCCTGACACAGAGAACCATTAAAAACAGAGATAGCATATGAACCACCCCAAAATTTAGCCTGACACAGCATGGCGGTGTTGGTGGCTGCACCTATACACACTCTGTGAAACCCCCTTTACACTGAACAAGCAGTAGTGAACTTAGATATGCCTTGCGTAAGAAATAGAGAAATCAGGAAATATAGTAGAGGGCCCACTCATTTTTAGGGGGCTGTGTGATACAATCTGTTGGTGGCTGCACCTATACACACTCTGTGACATCCCCTTTACACTGTGGAAGCAGTAGTGAACTTAGATATGCCTTGTGTAAGAAATAGAGAAATCAGAAAATATAGTAGAGGTCCCAATAAAATAGTACTGAGCACTTCTTAGGGGTCTGTATGCAACATCTAATGCCCCCTTTCTGCCAGCAGCCAATAACCACAGTGTGCTGCTAAAATCATGGTAGCTGCACTGCAAATCACAGCCAGCAGTCTGTAGTAATACAATGTAAAAACGATTTGAAGCCCTTTTTTAAGTCCCTTTTCATCCGTTTTTTTTATAATGGAAGTCAATGGAAAAACGGATCAAAAACGGATGCACACAAATGCATCCGTTTTTTGCAATCCGTTTTTTGCAAAAAACTGATCCGTCAAATGAAATGCTAAAAACGCAGTGTGAACCTAGCCTTACAAGGGCTGTTTGGTTGTTTCGCTAGTATTCCGTCCCTAACGCTCTCCCTGACCAGCAGCAGCTCTGTGCCTAATCTCTTCCAGCATGCATGCGAGCCGAGCATCGGCAGCCGAGATTTTTATATGGGGAAAGGGGGATGATTCAAACTTTTATAAGGGGAGGGTTTTTTTTTTTATTAATAATGACACTTTTTTTTGTAACTTTTACACTTATACTAGAAGCCCCCCTGGGGTACTTCTAGTATAAGTACACTGATCTCTCATTGAGATCTATGCTGTATAGTTATACAACATAGATCAATGAGATCTATGGCCGCTGCAGCCGGAAGCAATCGAGTGCCGAGTCGGGATCAGCGCCATTACAGCGCAAACCCCGGCCCGAGTCGGATGTGCAAATGGCTCCTCTGGGACAACTTCCCAGGGGCAATCCACCCAACTAGATACCAGGGATGGGCTGCAGTAAGTAATCGGATGCAGCTGTCAACTTTGACAGCTGCATCTGATTACTTAATTAGTGGGCACGGCGATCGGACCGTGCCCGCTAATAGCCACGGTCCCGGGCTACGAGTGGCACCCGGGCCCGCGGCGGCTCACAGCGGGGACGACGTGCGGCACTGCTCTGAACATCCCCAGGTGGCTCAGGACGTACAGGTACGCCCAGGGTCGCCTAGGGGTTAAGGAACTTTGTAATTGGTTTTATTAGGCAAATATGCCATTATCTGCATTCAAAAAGACTTTTCACAGGTCCCTCCCCTTTTCCATTCACTGCAAAATATCAGGAAATTGTGTCTT
Source organism: Dendropsophus ebraccatus (assembly GCF_027789765.1). Lineage (NCBI taxonomy): Eukaryota > Metazoa > Chordata > Amphibia > Anura > Hylidae > Dendropsophus > Dendropsophus ebraccatus. The sequence goes on from NC_091456.1 coordinate 104,830,416, forward strand.
GTTGCATTAGACACAACCCTGTCTGTTCTATAGAGAGGTAGGGGGGAGGAGGAAGGAGGGAGATGAGTCGGCAGCAGAGAGCAGAGAACAAAGCATTACATAGCAGGAAGCTGCATGAAACCCTTTTTTCAGAGGTCAGAGAGGTCAGTGCTGATTTACGAGAAGATAGCCTGGTAATGTACCTGTAAATTAACTCTTTTTTGTCCTGTTTTGGTGCCTCATCTCCATGTACAATGATGAAGACAGGGGGGAGAGCTTAAAACTGCTTTTTCGTGGGAAAAAAAATGCATTTTTTTGGCTAATAAACCCAATTACAAATTTTCTTAAAATCGCCTGTACTATTGATTTCTTTAAAAAAAAAATAATAAAAAAATCAAATGACACTTTAATGCATATCCAATAAAATTATCTAGTTTTAAATTTACATATGCCAGTAAGAAGGTTAGTAGTTGCAGACCATCAGGGCTCCAGACTAAAAAATTTACCTAGGAGCCATTGGCTCCTAACCTGAAAAATTTAGGCGCCAAATAGAATATTTGGTCGCCAACATTTTAAACCATGTAAAATTAATGTTATGTTAAATGGGACTTACTGTGTGCAGAGGCCGCGGCAGCAGCATCCTCCTTTAGATCCTTTCTTTTCTTAGTTTGAAAACGTTCAACATGGAAACTTGCAACTTGACAACCATATAGTCTGACTCAGTACTTCAGCTTCACTTGGCTAGCCTTTTAATGAGGCTTACTCTTCTGAACTTGAACTTAAAGGGAACCTGTCGACCCCCGTGCCGGGGTGACAGGCTCCCAACCCCCCTATACTCACCTCATCGCGCCGGGTCCCGCTTCTGAAGATGGTCGGGTCATGGAGATCTCAGCCGCTGCAGCCCGGCGTGCGCTGAGAGATGAGTCCAACGCTCATAGAGAATGACGGGAGAGTCCAGCACTCCGTCATTCTCCGTCATGTGCGCGTCGGGCTGCAGCGGCTGAGATATCCGTGACCCGACCGGATCCAGAAGCGGGACCCGGCGCGATGAGGTGAGTATAGGGGGTTCTAACGGGGGGTTGGGAGCCTGTCACCCTGTCACCGGGGGTGACAGGTTCCCTTTAAAAGCTTGCAACAGTCTATACATACTGAGCTAGACTTATGACTGCAGCCATAGTGACCCCCCACAAGATGTGTATATAAATAGATATATCTCTCACCTAGTGACTAATGCAAGTGACCCCCTACAATACAGACACCTGAGGGGCCCTGATAATAATAATTGTGCATATATCTATCTCCCAGTGTCTGCAGCCAGTTTGCCCTACACTTATAGATGGCCCCCTCCCCGTATAGATGACCCTCTCTACCCCCATTATAGATGCCCCCTCCTCCCCCCCATTATAGATGCCCCCTCTTCTCCCCCCTTATAGATGACCCCCTCCCCTTATAGATGGCCCCCTCTCCCCCCCCATTATAGATGCCCCCTCTTCTCCCCCCCTTATAGATACCCCCTCCCCTTATAGATGGCCCCCTCTCCCCCCCTTGAAGATGGCCCCTCTTCTCCCCCCATTATAGATGCCCCCCTTCTCTTCCCCCCATTATAAAGCCCCCCCCTTTCCTCTATGCTAAGCAATATTTAAAACAAACAAACACACAAACTCACCTGACAACCCGCTCCCCCGGCGATCCTCTTCTTCTTCAGGCGCTGTCCCCGGCTGATGCGCGGCTGCCGGGGGTGTCCCGTCCTATCCCCGGCAGCGCGGCGCGTCAGTGAGCTCCCTGTACGCCGGGGCTGTGACTTCTGACACAGGAAGCGTCTCTGACGTGCGCTTCCTGTGCCGGAAGTCAGGGCCCCAGGCAGCTCACTGATGCGCTGCGCTGCCGGGGATAGGATGGGACACCCCCGGCAGCCGCGCATCTTAAAGAGACAGCGCGCCGCCGCCGGGGCCAGTCGCAAATGGCGCCCAGATTAATAAATCTGGGCGCCATTTGCAAAATGTCAGTCGCATTGGCGACCATTTTGGTCGCCATCTGGAGCCCTGACCATCCTTTATGACATTTGGACATTTTTATTTTTAAATAACAAAGCTTTCAATTGTTTGGTATTTATTGAGTGGTTCAGCTTTTTATTATTGGTGGTCTGTTAGCGCTTCAGCCTTATTGGCTACCTTTTACGTATTCCATGAAGGATTCTGACATACGTGCAGTAGTAACAAGTTAAATCAGTTGTGGCACAGGTTTTTGAAGATTTAGTGAAGGATTAATATAATCATTGTCTCTTGGTAGTAATCCCCTTTTCCCTCACATATAGGCATTGTCCCTTAGTAGTAAGAACCTATCTCCTCACATAAAGACATAGGGGGAGATTTATCAATCATGGTGTAAAGTGAAACTGGCTCAGTTGCCCCTAGCAAAGAGTCTTAGAGGAATGAAAGGTGGAATCTGAATGGTTGTTAGGGGCAACTGAGCCAGTTTCACTTTACACCATGTTTGATAAATCTCCCCCATAGTCCCTTCCAAGTAAGAACCTCTCCCCTCAAATAAAGGCATTGTCTCCTACCGCTAATCATATGCCCCTTTCCCCTCACATATAGGCATTGTCTCCTGGAGGTAAGCCCCTCTCCCCTTGCATATAGCCATTATCTACTACCGTTAATAGTATACCCCTCTCATATAGGCATTGTCTCCTGGTAGTAAGACAGCGGCGGGGGGTGTGTGTTAACTTACATACTGCGAATATGTAATATTAAGAAAATACAAGGCAATGTATCCGCAGCAGAATTCGCTGTGAATTCATAGCGTGAAATCCGCTGTGGACACGGTACATGTAAAGGCACCTTTACAGTAGAAACAAATCAAATAGCTTTGTTCCTATCTGTATTCTGCTCATCAGGCTGTGGGCTTTGAAGTGTGCTCTGCTCTATGCCGCTCCTCCCCAGGTGCTGAGAGAAGTTGGATCTTGTCCTGGGAAACTTCTCCCAGTTTCCTAGGACTGGATCCATCTTTTTTTCCAGCACCTGGGGAGGAGCAGCATAGAGCACACTTCAGGCAGTGGAGCACACTTTAAAGCCTGCAGCCCGATAAGCAGAATACAGATAGGAACGAAGAACTCCGCTTTGTTCTAAGTGTTAACTCGCTCATCTGTATCTAGGTCCATAAGGCTTGTATTACACATTCCCAATTAAAAAATAAAGACAAAAAAAGTTCGAGTATTTAAATGTATATGAAAAAAACTTAGAAACTATAGCATTCACCTGGTAATAAGTCCACAGCAAAGACATGTATTTGTATTTCACTATTCCCTAACACAGTATATAGGCTAACCGCAAGCAAAAGACACGCGTCTCTTTTACCGGTCGCCATTTTGAGTTCTCCCGCCACAACATAAAAGAGACTACAGAAGGGAACGCCGCTTACTGTAGACGGTTGTAGTTACTGCATATATGGTTACTTGTGAATAATAACTAATTTATCATATCGATAATGCACTAAGCGTGTTCCGGATCAGTTTTTTTCGGAGATAAACTACCAGGGTTGACGTCACCGAATGAACTTAAAATGGCGCCTGTCGCTGCTAAGTTTGTCGGTAATGGAGGAAGAACTCCCCCTCCTTCAGGCAAACGCTACTCAAACCACACCCACTCTCCTGTGGACCGATATTAGACAGCAGTCGTCCTGGTAAGGTAAATGTGACTACAAAGGCCTATCCTTACATGTATTTCTATTTTAATACAGCGCTCTTAAGCTCTTACAGCGATCTTAAGCGCCTATTGTTTCAGTTACCGCTCTCAAGAGATAGCTGCTCACCCCAGAGTTGCTAGATGGTACAGTCCGCATGCATGAAGTGGGCGGGGACACGGACGGTATATAAGAACGGGAGGGGGGATTTGTTGCGCACTCCGAATTGGTTCTCTTCAGCTCTTCCATTTGTCCACACAAAGGGAAACCTATAAGGTGAGGAAGCGCACGGTGTTCCGCTAGATATCGCGGCATTGTGTGGGGGTTGTGTTCGTGTCCTTTAAAAGTCTGATTAGTGGTGGTTATATATATATATATATATATATATATATATATATATATATATATATATATATATATATATATATATAATTTTTTTTTTTTTTTTTTTTCATCCAGCAGATTATCGGCACTTTCTGTGTATGTTGTTTAGCTATGTAATGGTTTGTGACTAGTGAGATGTGATTTTCTTTTTCTGTGCTCTGTTTGTGAAGTGTAAGAGCCTTCTGGCCGCCGTTTGTCTTTTTTTTTTTTTTTTTACCCCCCCCCCCCCCCCAATGTGGCGCCATCTTGGGTGTCTTTGTTGTAAGCCGCGTGGTGATGGCGGCGGCGGCCATTTTGTAGTCACCTCAGCTGCATCTTACCCGAACTCTTCTGTGATCCCTCAGAACTCATCATGTCTTCAGATGAAGGAAAGCTTTTCATCGGAGGTCTGAGCTTCGATACGGATGAGCAGAACCTGGAGCAGGTGTTCAGCAAGTACGGACAAATATCAGAGGGTACGTTCAACATCTATGATCCCAGTCTAACTTTTTTTTTGTTTACCAAATTATCTTATCTCCTCAGGTGTGTGGAAAACTATTGTTGGTTGTACTGGCATTATTTTGTTGTGAGGCATAAAAAGCTACATTTACTTTCCCAGCCCCCACTGCTGCAGTGCTGGAGGTCTTGGCTTATGCTCATCACTGCTATAGTCTGGTGGTGCTTGCTCAGCCATTCACTGAGGTGGAAAACCCCAGAAATTGGCTAAGCAGGGAAGATGCTAAAGTTGGTTACTTCAGGGATGACTTTGGTTTATTCAGCAGTTACTTATTCAAAAGAAGTTCCTACTCTTCCCCCCCCCCCCCCCCCCACAGAACATTTATACTAACCAACCTGTAAGTCAGTGATTTTCAACCTTTTTTGAGCAGCGGCACACTTTTTAGACTTAAAGGGAACCAATCGCCTCAAAAATGCATATATAGCTTTTTAAATGTGCTGTAAGAGCCCACAGCACACTTTCCATACATGTTTCTATATACTCCCTGCCTTCCCCGTGTAATCCATAAAGTAACTTTTTAAAACTGGCGCCCGGTATGCAAATTACATCAGGTAGTCACCTGGGCGGTGTTCGGCTAAATGGTAGTCAGTCTGGGTCCCCTGAACGTTCTTCGGCTGTAATCACGCCCCTCTGGGCGTGATTCAAGTCACTCGGGAGCGCCGTGCACAACGTCAATGCGCCTATGTTCTTACGCCGCCGCGCATGCGCAGTACAGCCGCTCCCATTCAGGCTGTACTGCGCCTGTGCAGAATAGCCTTGAACTCCGGCTCGCACTGAGTTCGAGGCTATTCTGCACAGGCGCAGTACAGCCTGAATGGGAGCGGCTGTACTGCGCATGCGCGGCGGCTTAAGAACATAGGTGCGCCGACGTGCACGGCGCGCTCCCGAGTGACGTCGGAGCTACTGGGTGATTTGAATCACGGCCAGAGGGGCGTGATTACCGCCGAAGAACGCCCAGGGGACCCGGACTGACTGTGACTACCATCTAGCCGAACACCGCCCAGGTGACTACCTGATGTAATTTGCATACCGGGCGCCAGTTTTATAAAGTTACTTTATGGATTACACAGGGGAGGCAGGGAGTATATAGAAACATGTATGGAAAGTGTGCTGTGGGCTCTAACAGCACATTTAAAAAGCTATATATGCGTATTTGAGGTGATTGGTTCCCTTTAAAAAATCCCGGGGCACACCACCAACCAAAATGGCACTAAAACAGTACATATTATACATATAGTTAATAATATAGATTCTAAATGTATTTATACTCACTCAGTGGGAAACCTGGGCCTGTTTTCTTCGCCCCCATGCTTCCCTCTCCTGTGCTTCTCTCCACCATACTTCTGCCCCGTGCTTCTCTCCCCCCCCTTTCTTCCTCCGAGATGGTCACCGCTGCTGTCCGCCTCGCCTACTGGCCGCCCGTAGGGCCCGGACGTGCTCCAATCAGCGGAGACCGGGAGCGTGGTGCGCTGCGGTGGGCCGTAGCGCACACGTTGATTGGATGCGTGCATCACGGCCTGCCGCAGCGCACCTTGCTTCCGGTCTCCACTGACTGGATAGGAGGAGCACATCCGGGCGCTACAGGCCACCAGTAGGTGAGGCGGACAGCAGCAGCGGGGCGATCTGCAGGGGCACCATAGTTTGGTGAATTTTCCCTGCGGCACACCTGACCATGTGCCACGGCACACTGGTTGAAAATCACTGCTGTAAGTGAAGTGCCCTGAGGGGAATAGAGCTAAAAATGGCCAAAAGTACCCAGTAGCTGACCTAAAAATGGGCATCAAAGTAATAAAACCTTTTTATTAGGGTAGCATCACGTGTAGCAGATTTGACGCTGTGAGTTTGCAGTGAAATCCGTTGTGAACTCTGGTAGTTTGAAGCTCAATAGGGTTACAAACCCGCAGCGTAACTTCCATTCCAACCCAGCCCCTTTAACCCCCTCCCCGAAGCATACATTACATGCTCGGCGCTGTGGCTGCATGTGAGGGTCCAACAGAGGCTCAAATGCCGCCGCAGCACCAAGCAGGTAATGTATTCTTCGGGGGGTTAAAGGGACTGGGTTATATGCTTGCAGCGGAATGAAAATTACGCTGTGCGTATGTAACTTTATTGAGCTTCACACTACCAGGATTAGCAGCAGATTTTGCTGCAAATTTGCAGCATGAAGTCCACTCTGAATCTAGTATGTATGAAGACAACCTTTAATTAAAAAATGACTTTCATCTCACACTGCCAACACACACCACATCACACCCAATTGAGTCTAACGTGGCCCAAACTTGTTCTGGGTGTAAAAACTGGTATCGAAGTGGAAGAGCAATGGCCCAAAGTTGTTAATCCTTTTGAAAACACAGGTTATCAGGGGGGAAAAAATGCCTATCTGCCCTCAGTTTTTACACCCACAACAACTTTGGACTAGGCTGGACTAATGTGGGGCTTCCCTCTGTGTTAGCATTGTGAGATGAGTGGCCCAAAGTCAATATTTTTTTCTTTACAATTTTGTATTTGTACTTTGCCCATTTTTGCTTCAATCACTGGGTACTTTGCCCATTTTTAACTCTATTTCCCTTAGGGCACTTCACTTTCGGGTAAGTTATGGATATTATAAATTTTCTGTAAGAAAACTGGCTAAAAACAAAAATTCATGTGTCTATGAAACCAGCTTCAGCCCTGACTAAGAAACCAAATTCAGCATCTTAAGCAGGGGAATCCCTGTGGGAACTGGGAGATGGAGACTGAATTAGAGTGGAATGAATTGTTAGTCTCCCCGGTTATGTTTTAAGTAGAATACCCCTTTAGGGTGCCTTCACACCTATCGGATCCGCAGCAGATTACTCTGCGGATCCGGTAGGTGTGAAGGCATCCCTTAAAAGAGCATTAAAAAGTAACTAGGGATGTTCAAGCCAGTGTTCCCTTTTTAGTGTAAATAGCATTGTCATGCTGCTATTCACTTAATAGCAGTCATTATATTTTTTACTTTAAGATCTTCTCTGCCTGGCTGACTTTTTTTTTTTTTTTTCTTTTCTTTTTCTCTCTCTCTCCCCCTACCTTTTCCAGTGGTGGTTGTGAAAGACCGTGAGACAAAGAGGTCCAGAGGTTTTGGGTTTGTTACATATGAAAATCCAGAGGATGCAAAAGATGCAATGGAAGCAATGAATGGAAAGGTGAATTTTTTTTGAATGTCTAGGGTTTGACAATAGTTAGAAAAAATTCAGTTGTAAAACTGAAACTGCACAGATGCTGGCTTTTTTTTCCCCCTTAAGTCTGGTGAAAATTTTGGTAAGTATTGTATTGCCCCCTCAAAGTTATACAAATCACCAGTATACTTATTACGGGAAATGCACATAAGGTCCCTTTTTTTTTCCTGCACTTACTACTGCATCAGCTGTGCAGGCTGTGGCTGCTGGAGAGGATGATGTCAGGGGGCACAGGGCACTGGAGGGACACTGAGCATCCTTCTGCTATCATTTTCTCCAGCAGCCACAGCCCGCACAGCTCTGGGAGTCAGGTCGTGACATCACCATTTTATCTAGGAAGTGAAAACTTGATGCAGTAGTACATATAATTTCCCCTCATTGCATCAGACTAGCGAATTAACATATACTGTGTGGTGGCACTAATCTATAAGGGCTTATTCCCATGCCCTGTATATTACGGAGGCTACAGACTTGGGAAGCCTTGTAATGGAGTGTCTTCCTGCTCGGCATGATGTATCGGTATCATGTTGGGAGCAGGGAAACTGTTGGAATCTCTGTAGCCCTTAAAGAGGATGTACCACCAGGTACATCCATCCGTCAGTTTAGATTAGAGGATGTACCTCCTGTCCTCTTTAAGTGACAGCTGCAGAGATTCAGACAAGTTTACCTGCCCCAACATATTTCTAAATCATGCTGAGCAAAGTAACACTCTCCCCTACAGGGCTTCCCCCTCCGTAATATAGGGACATGGAAATTAGCCCTAAGGTTAAAAAAAACAACTTGTATCTGTACAGAGCTGCAGATAAAAGAAATGATGCCCTTGTCTTTGCTGATGGCTATTTGCATAAAACTAAGCTAAAATGCTACAGAAGTTATGCTGAGCCACAGTATTGCACACCTCCCCATCTCTTTTCTTCTGAGCTTCTAGTCCTATACATCAAGACAAGAGATGGGTGAGGTGCTGTGTATGCTGTGGCTCAGCATCACTTATGTGACACTACTTCCAAGAAAGAATACAGTTTTACAGCTGTGCAAAGACATAATTTGTTTTATCACTCACCTGGTGGCGGTTCAAAAAATAAATTAAAAATGCCGGCGCTGTTCTATTAATGTGCTACACTTAAAAGCGAATGTACTTGATGGTACATTCGTTGTAAGGGAATTATCAGTCTTTTTGACAGTAGTTAATGCTTAAAACAAATTTACAGCAGATGCAGTTCGGAAATCACCAGTAAATTTAGAGGGGTTGTCTGGGAACTAAAATATATTAAAGTGGGGGGAAAATAAAAAACTATAGCTTACCTAGAGCCAAAGCTCCCCCCACCACTTGCTAGCGACACATTGTTCCACAGGAACTGCCCTGCTCATCCAATAACAGGATGCAGTAGCTTCCGGTCTCAAACAGGTGGCTCATTCAGCCGTTCCTTTGGGGATGGTATGTCGCCAAGAAATAACTGGGGTAGATGAGTGTAAGTAATAACATATGACAGGCTATATGAAGGCTACCACAAATAAAGAAAAGAATCTAAAACTTGTTTTAGGTAAATAAGTTGTAAGCGGGTTAATGTGTAGGCACTAGAAGAAAAAATGGATTTAGCATCTTCTGGATAATATAGTTTAGAATGCTCACAGCAATTCTTATTTCAGTCTGTTGATGGAAGACAGATTCGTGTTGATCAGGCTGGCAAGTCCTCTGGTGACAGACGTGGAGGTTACAGAGGAGGATCATCTGGAGGACGAGGATTTTTCCGTGGTGGCAGAGGACGTGGTATGTAATCAGAGGCTTTTTAGTACTGTTGGCATGATGTTTGTAATTATAAAAGTAATTCATAACCTGAGATTTAACATGCTTTCCCTGTTAGGGGGTGGAGACAGAGGCTATGGAAGCAGCCGGTTTGATAACAGAAGTGGTGGATATGGTGGCAGTGGGGGATCCAGAGATTATTATGGCAGGTAAGAGAAAGGAGCTAAAGTGATTTAGCTTGATCAGTTACAGGCTTTGATTGTCTAGTAACTTTTCTTTTTTATTATTAGTGGAAGGAGTCAAGGAGGATATGGTGACCGATCAGGTGGATCCTACAGAGACAGCTATGACAGCTATGGTAAGTGGTTTAGGTAAAGGGTTTGGGGTGTTGTATCTTGGTCTTATGTCATGGTGGGTTAAGTCTCTTCTGAGGTATATAGCTGTGTTCTTTACCTGCCCATTAATGAATTCCAGGGGCTACCTGAAATCCAATATGTATTTTGTGGTGCCACTCTAGTGGCATCTAGTGTAGGGGGGGAGGGATGTAATGTTCTGACCTGTGCTTCAAGTGACTACAACTGTGCCTGCTTCTTGTCCTCAGCTACACACGACTAAAACTCCTGACTCAAGATCATCCTTCCAGTGGCTGTATTTATAAAGATTTTTGGAGCTTCGCAGAACAGTTAATATGTAGTCTATTTTCATTTTGTTTACTTTTTTTATAAGAATTTGTTACATTATCCTGACAGCCTCACTTGGTAGTACATGGAACAGTTTTACTTAAGTTGTAACATTGGCTGTTACCTTGGTTCTAATGTTATGGTTTTGCTGTTCTATTGGGCTGCTCAGATGGGAGCTCCTTGTTGATATAAGTTGGCAGATTCATTCCTTGGTGACAGGCTAGTTCATCTTGGGAAGAGTAAAGCTTTTCTGTTGGAACTGTCTGTTAATAGATCAGCTCTATTCTATACCATTAACTATTGGATCACATGAAGGGGACTGAGACCCTCAAGCTTAACTCAAAACAAATCCTTTAGTATAACAAGGCAGGGTACAGCATAAGTGTGTTGTAAATAGCAGCTACACCTCCTTGATATATCTAAAGAAAACAATCTTTAATTTCTTAATGTCTGAAGTCTTTGAAAATGTCCTAAAATTGTCATTTTATGTTTTTCATTTTTCTTAATTGAAAGAAATGCAATCATTGTGTTCACTTGGTTAAAGACATGTTTTCTTACTTTCATTTGGCTTTACGAAGCCTATTAAAAGACCATCTGAAATTAAATGCTGCTCTTGACATTACCTTCTGCACAACACGAGTTAGATGTCCTACAATTTGGATGGCTTTGCAACTGTTGCATCCAAGGTGTATTAAAGGGGTACCTATCATTTAAACAAATTTGCAACGTGTCAGAGGTTTGTATTGGTCAGGGTGCTGGGACACTAGAGGATCGTTAAGAGTGAAGGGGCAGATGAGTGCAGCAGCATACGCTGCTTCTTAATTTTGGTTTCTCTGCTAAAGTAGCAGTCATCAGAATTGTAATGGAGCCCTATGGAACTTCTCGTACAGTAATTCCATTGGGCTCCATTATAATTTTGTCAACTGCTACTTTTAGAAGTCAGGCGGAGATGACAAGGCAGAGAACGCACATTTGCCCCTTCATTCTAATGATTGGCACCCTGACTGACAGATAAACCTCTGATATATCGCTATGACATGTGAGAAGCTTTTTTTAAATGACCTGTACCATTTAAGGTTACCACATTAACAGAGGTATTAAAGGGTTAATGCTAAATTAAGTATTAGTTTAGCAGCTGTGTGTATAAGATATATATCTAATTTTTTTTTTTTTATATTAACCTATCCTACCTTCCCCATCAATTTAAATGAAGTCCAGTGAGTATAAAAATTTTCACGCAGACGGGGACAAGGTGGCACATGATAAACAAGCCCTACTTACTAGACCTCTAACTAAGTTTGCCCTTAGTTTCAATGATTTAAACGGGTTATCAAGCGCTACAAAAAACATGGCCACTCTTCCCCCTCTCGTGTCCAGATTGGGTTGGGTTTCAAACTCCGTTCCATTGAAGTAAATGGAGCTTAATTTCAAACCACTCCTGAACTGGAGACTAGAGGGGGGAAAAGTGGCAGTGTTATATGCATTCCACTTCTGTGTTTGTGTAGAACATGGAACGTGTGAATACGACCTTAGACTTTAGGAACTCTGAAAAGCCTCTTTTACTCTTCTATACTAAAAAAGCATTTGTCTGTTCTGAAAGCATAGACTCTTATGAAAGGTAACATGTCCCATTGACCTAACTGCTATCTAAAAGGGTCAGCAGTCTAGAATGTGAACTGCAGATGACAGATTTCCAGAATATGCCATAATAAAAGGAAATGTCGTGTTTTTTTTTTTTTTTTTTTTTTTTAAGTAGGGTGTAAAAAAGAAGAAAATTAGCATTATTCAGAGTTGTTACAGAAAACATGACACCAGTATAAAGTTGAAATCCTTCTGTCTTTTTAATAAACAGACTAATGCTACAGGTTTTAAAGGGGTAAGTTCCTATTCCACGGCGGCAGTGAGTGTGGGGGATCATTCAGACAGCCCATAAAGGATAGTGGCGGTCTGCTGCCGCCGCTCCTATTCCATGGAGCGACAGCAGCAGATCGCTGCTATCGGTCGCTTGCTTTTCAAACCTGTTTGAAAAACAAACGACTGCAACAATCAGCCGACATGGCTGATCGTTGCCTTCTATTTCACGGGGCGATTATTGGCCGAATATCATTCCATTGAATAGGGCCTGTAATCTCATTAAGTTCTGTATGCACTGGACAGTGGAATAACAATCTGGTGGTTGTCGGACCACTGGGGACCCCTATCGATCTCTTGGGCCACTGAACATATCTTAAGGGCTCAACTTGAAAATGTTTAGCAGCTTAGTAAATGAATGTAGCAGTGGGGTGTGCTCTAAACATTCTGGGAGCTATAATGTCTCCATTCTCAAGACCAGTGGGGGCAAGAAGTTGGACACCTACCATCAGCTTATCACCTATCCTCTGTATAAGGGGTAACTTTATATGGAAATATTCCTACCCTTTATGTGCCATTTTCTCCAGGAAACATGGTATTTACTGGTTAGTGTTACATCCCTTTCCAACCATTTAAAATAAACTAGCATCAACAACCATTAAAGGGGTTATCCAGTGCTATAAAACATGGCCACTTTTTACCAAAGACAGCCTCACTCTTGTCTCCAGCTTGGGTGGGGTTTTGCTGCTCAGTTCCATTGAAGTGAATGGAGCTTAATTGCAAACCGCACCTGAACTGGAGACAAGAGTCGATGTTTCTGAGAGAAAGTGGCCATGTTTTTGTAGCGCTGGATAACCCCTTTTAAAGGCCTGCCTCTCACCTCTGAAATAGGTGCCGGTACACAATCCTACTTGGTGACTGCTACTTTCAGGCATTGATTAAATGGAGAGGTCATTCCATGTGTGGAAATAAACTTGAACATGCCCTAAATGGTAAATAAGCTACAGACATCTATGGCCCATATTTAGCAATGAAAGACCAGGTCCGATTTGCTTATGGCAACTAATCACGGCTCTGCTTTCATTGCTGAAATTGCTCTGGTAAAATAAAAGCTGACTCCCCCCCCCCCCCCCCCCCCCCCCCCCCCCCCCCGTTTCATGATCTGCCAGTAAGTCTATTGATGGCCTGGTGTATAAAAGATGGTGTGAGAGATGCCGTAGCAAGGCACTATCTCTGTTAGTTTGGGGATTCATTGATGGGGATTCATTGATGGCTACAGTGTATTTCCACACATGTAGCTGCAGATGAACTTAGATTTTCCTAAGGGAGTGGTATTAAAAATGTTAGTACAATTTTGCTGCCTTCTGAGAATCTCCTGCTAGAATAAAGACTGCAGTTTCCATGGAGACGTCAAGTATTGTGCATCCTGTGAAGCCTGCCGAATGCTGCTCTTGGCTAGTTCAGTTGTGGAATTAGTCCGGTATTTTGAGGTAACTCTTTTGCTCATGTCCACATCCCTCTTGAGTTCATGATGTGCTTGTGAAATCTCCACATTGCTTTTAATGATTTCAATATCTGGTACTATTGTGCTACCTGCCATTGACAAAACATGTCTGGAAACCTGACAGTTTGGCTACTGCCTAATACCTAAAATATCCTCCAACGCCTTATCCCCCTTATATTACTTCCCCCCCCACCCCCCCCCCCCTTTTTCTATAGTGTCCCTACCAAACTGTTGGACATAGCCATCTTGTAGGCTAAAGTCAAAAGTTGAGCTGTTTGCCCATTTGTAAGAATGTGTGAACCCTGTCATAGGTGCTTTAGTAACTCACCAAAGTTGAATATTTTGTTTTCCAGGATGAAGTTGATAAGCTGAATGATTGTTGAACGCTACAGTTGCTATACAGCTTTGGCTGTAAAGCGTGAGAAATCTTGTCCGTGCAATTTCCAGGTAGGTGTTTAAAATTCACTTTACTTCTAAAGCTTGTAATACATGACTGCTCCACACACATAAATGGCTCAGTTGAGGATTGGGTAGTTGAAATGACACATGCTTAATTCTTGTCTCATCTGGCATCTCTTGGAATGTCGATAGATAAGCCATCTAACATATCAGTAGAGATGGTCTTTGCAATCCACTCATCAGCCTGCCGCCTTTTAGCTCAGTGCCACTGTGGGTGCTGGGAAAAGCTGGATCCAGTCCTGGGAAGCTACTCCCAGTTTACCAGGACTGGATCCAGCTTTTCCCAGCACCCACAGTGGCACTGAGCTAAAAGGCGGCAGGCTGATGAGCAATTTGCAGAGATAACAAAGCACTTTGCTTTATTACTGTAAATTCGCTAATCTCTACTTATCAGGTTTGGCCACTGTTTGTCCAATGGGGGGCCTTTAGATTAAGACTTTGTAAATCTTGCAATACACTTTACTGTAATTACAAAAATAATTAGCACTGCAGGAAATGTGTTTGGGTAGAGTAGTAGGTTGATTGAATGGGAGAAGAAGAAACTTGTTTCCTTGCTTGCACAGTTAAGAATAATATGGTCTGCACTTGAACTTAAACTTTTCTCCCCTTTTTATCCATAGGTGCTTCAGACAAGTGAATTGAATTTGTATTATTGCTGTTAATAAATAAGTCTTTTTGAAAGGAATCTGGCTTGTGTAATTATTTCAGCATAATCCAGCCATAACATGCAACAGATACTGCTGTCAAGTTTAGGCATAATTTGCATTGTTTTCCTTGTCTTTTTTTTTAATTTTATAGGGTGTTCTGAGGTGTAGTAGGGTCTAGCTTCACAACTAATAGTACTAAGTTTTCTGGGATAAATGCCTAAATGGGTTATCCAGCAAAAGTCTTTCTTTCAAATCGACTGATATCTGTTATATAAATTTGTAATTTACTTCTATTAAAAAATCTCAAGTCTTACCATGCTTATTAGCTACTATTTGTCATGCAGGAAATTTGTTTTTTCAGTCTTACACTGCTCTCTGCTGACATCTCTGGCCGAAACAGAAACTCTCTCGATTTTCTATGAATCCCCATAGAAAACCTCCCCTGCTCTGCACAGTTCCTGGCTCTGCCTGAGATGTCAGCAGAGAGCGCTGTGTGAGACTGAAAATAAAACCTTTTTCTGCAGTAGCTAATAAATATGGGAAGACATGAGATTTTTTAATAGAAGTACAAAGCTATATAACCTTCTGACCCCAGTTGATTTGAAAGAAAAAGATTTCCCCTTTGACATTACAGCACCACCAGAGAGAGGGACTCTGCCTCTCTGAAGGAAGCCTAGAGCAGAGTCCAGTGGGTTCTATACATCTTATGCTGGAGTCCCCCTAGTTCTAGGCTGCCGTGGTATTGGTGAGCTGGGGTGAACTCTGGTGTCCACTAGTTGAGAATGAAGTGAAGGCATGTGGCTTAAAGGGGTAGTCCATCCAAAAAAATTTTCTTTCAAATCAACTGGTGCCATAAAGTGCCAGAGATTTGTAATTCTTTTCTATTAAAAAATCTTAAGTCTTCCAGTACTTATCAGCTGCTGTGTGTCCAGCAGGAAGTGGTGTTTTCTTTCCAGTCTGACGCAGTGCTGTCTGCTGCCACCTCTGTCCATGTCAGGAACTGTCCAGAGCAGTAGCAAATCCCCATAGAAAACCTCTCCTGCTCTCTAGACTGGAAATAATACAACTTCCTGTTGGGTATACAGCAGCTGATAAGTACTGGAAGGCTTGAGATTTTTTAATAGAAGTAAATTACAAATCTCTGGCACTTCATGGCAGCAGTTGATTTGAAAGAAAAAAATTTTTGGTGGACTACCCCTTTAAGTCTGTAGTTTCAGACTGGAGAAGCCAGAAGGATGTCAGCAGGAGGCGATTGCAGGCTGACTGGAATCCTGGTATGTCTTTTTTTTTTTTTTTTTTTACTCTGCCTCTCCTGGGAGCCGGCCAGCATTTCCTCTACAGGACTACCAGCCCAAGCATGAGTTCCAGTGCTGAACCCAGCAAGAAGGATCCGGTGAGACCTTCAGATCCATGCATGATATTGGGAACTGGTTAATCTCCCTTTTTCAGGGGTGGTTTTAATAAGCTTATTTGCCGTGCTTAATCATTGATATCAGTACTACATGTCTTCAGTATGTTGCTGCTCTCTTCCTTGGGTTACTGTAACAAAGCTCTAAATGTGTGTGAACATGGATTTAATCAGAAGATTCTTTTTCAACCACAGTAAATCAAAGAGCACAGTGGACTGGTGCCGCTCCTCTCAGCTTTCCAGTATAGTCCACACAGGCTTGCAGTCACCACAGAGATGTTCACATTAAGAGCAGGTACTCAGACACAGGCCAAATCACACTAGGTACTTGTACAAATACAAGTGGCACTCAATGCATTTTTTTTTTATTGTTTTTATTTTATTATGGACTGTTTTGAATCAAGGTTTTATATGAAACATTTACTAGCTTTTGGGGGGTGATTTTATTTGTAAAATTTTTGCTATCTATATATGTAATTTGGTAATCTTACAATTTTTAGTCTCACATCTATGCTTTGTAAATGCATTGGGCTTCCTGTTCTGTCTAGTGATGAGAAAAGTAATCTGTTCATCGACAGGTGCAACGGTAGATAGCATCAGTGTAAGGGTACTATTACATGGAACGATAATCGGCCCGATTCGGCCGATTATCGTTCCGTGTACTAAAGACGACGATCGGCTGATCGTTGATATAAGTTCAGACCTATAATCGTCGGGCGTCGACCGTGCACCGCTACGTGTAATAGCGGTTCGCGGCCGACGATTAGCAAAGAAGAAAACATACCTAATCCATGGTCCAGGGTTCCTCTTCCTCAGAGCTTCTTACTGGGTACCGTGCGCTCTGGCTTCTCAGCGGCCTGTCAGCTGACAGGCCCCTCGGCCAATCACAGGCTGGAACCGCCGCAGCCAGTGATTGGCCGAGCGGCCTGTCAGCAAAGACAAGCCGCTGTGAAGCTGAAGTGCGCGGACCCGGGGAGAAGTTAAGAAGAAGAGGAACCCTGGACCATGGATTAGGTATGTATACAGTTTAAACAAAGGCTGCAAGGACATCGGTAACAATGTCCCTGCAGCCCTTGTTTAACGATTATCGGGCCGTGTAATAGGCCAATTAAACGAGCAACGATCTAGCAGATCGCTGCTCGTTTACAGGTATTATCGGGTCCCGTGTAATACCACCCTAAGTCATTATTAGCTCCCTGTAGAGTGCCCTCTTTGGGGGTCAGAGTATGCCCCATCTTAGGGTTACAGATGTTATCCATTGCCATCTATCTCCATGGGACTTGTGGTAGAGCATGTCAATGCTGTTAAGTACTGTCCCTTTAGAAGAGACTGATGGTACTTTTACACGGCGCGATAATTCACCCGATTAATGATTTTGAATAAACAATGTTTTTTTTTATAACGATTAGCGTTTAGACGGAATGATACATTGTATGGAAAAATTGTTATGCGATCGTTTTTGCATTCGCTTAAGCCTATCTCTCACACACGGGTGAAATCGTTGAAAGAATGTTTACACGGAACGATCTGCAAATTTTTTGCTAACGGCCAACGATACATTGAGAACATGTTGAAAGATCAAAATGGACTATTTCTCGCTGCGTTTATACGTATGATTATCGTTTGAATTTGTTCGTTATCGTGCAAAAACTTAACAAATTGTTCCGTGTAAAAGGACCATTAGGTACCATCCTTTGAAAAGCAGCTTAAAGTGACACTGTCACCTCCTTTTTGCATTCTGACATCTCTACACAGGTGTAAAGGGTAAATTTAGCGTTTTTCATACCTTATTTCATATCATACGTCATGGTGTTTGCAGTTGATAAAAGGACACTTTTTAATTGAACAGATTGTGCTAAGTGGGCGTGGCATTAGCGCCACTTAGCACCGCCCACAACTGCACCGTTGGCCCTGCCCCCTCGTCGTCCAACTGAACAGACTGGCCGAAAGGTCTAGACCCCACCCCCTTTATGTCAGCCAACCAATGGGCATCAAGGGGCCAACTGCCGTTGTGGGCGTGCCGTGAGGCCACGCCCACTTAATACAATCTGCAGTTGATAAAAGGACACTTTTTACTGAACAAACACCATGACGTATGATATGAAATAAGGTATGAAAAACGCTAAATTTACCCTTTACATCTGTGTAGAGATGTCAGAATGCAAAAAGGGGGTGACAGTGTCACTTTAAATACTGACCCTTAAAGAGAACCAATCACGGAAGATTTTTTTTTTTTTTTATTCCTTAATTCTATTTAAATTACTTTTTTATTAATATTTGTAAATAGAATTAAGGAATTTTCTGTCCGCGTTTTTAATTTATTCATGTCTCTCTTCACTGTCACGCGCCGGCTCTTTTCAAAAGAGCCGGCGCGTGACAGGAAGCTCCCGGCATGCAGAGCGGCAGGAAGAGCTCCCATGAGCCTTTGCCCGCCGCTCTGTAAATACACAGCGATCTCGCGCTATACAGCGCGAGATCGCTGTGTATATCTGTCCTAATTAAACCTATTAGTTTTCTCATGAAGATACAGACTGCATTTGCAGTCTGTATCTTATACTTTACCTAATCCTATGTAGCAGTGTAGTAAGCCGGGCGCCATCTTGATGACTGGAACGCACCGCTGGAACGCAAATGACGTCATCAAGATGGCGCCCGGCATTACTGCACCGCTACATAGGAGTAGGTAAAGTATAAGATACAGACTGCAAAGGCAGTCTGTATCTCCATAAGGTCTACTTATAAAGATACAGACTGCCTTTGCAGTCTGTATCTTATACTTTACCTACTCCTTTGTAGCGGTGCAGTAATGCCGGGCGCCATCTTGATGACGTCATTTGCGTTCCAGCGGTGCGTTCCAGTCATCAAGATGGCGCCCGGCTCACTACACTGCTACATAGGATTAGGTAAAGTATAAGATACAGACTGCACAGGCAGTCTGTATCTTTATAAGTAGACCTTATGGAGATACAGACTGCCTTTGCAGTCTGTATCTTATACTTTACCTAATCCTGTATAGCGGTGCAGTATTCCCGGGCACCGCCATCTTCATGACGTCAGTTGCGTTCCACTGCTGGAACGCACCGCTGGAACGCAAGTGACGTCATCAAGATGGCGGCGCCCAGCAATACTTTTACTACTATACAGGATTGGGTACAGTATAAGATACAGACTGTAAATGCAGTCTGTATCTTCAGGAATAGACTTAGGGAGAGAGAAACTTTTATTATAGGGACAGTTAATTTTAGGTGATTGGTTCTCTTTAAAGAGCGACTTGGGTACCATCCCTGCTACATGGCTGGCTCAGTTCTGCTACTTTACTGACTAAACTCTACTACTTTATTATGGTAAGATCGTTGCTCGGTTACCATGACAATCTTACTCATTTCAGTGAGACAAAATAGTTAAAGGGGTTATCCAGTGCTACAAAAACATGGCTACTTTCTTTTTATCACCCTCGATAAAGCAAAACGCGCCTCGGGTGAATGGTGAGGTGGACTCTCATACTAAGGACATGTATGGGTAATATATAAACTCTTGATGGGATTTATTACATATATATATATATATATATATATATATATATATATATATATACACTCCGAAAACTCTGCAGCACAACCGTATAGTGAAAAATTTAAAATGTGATTTTATTCCATATCAGTGAAAAATTCCATGGAATTTTTTGCTGATATGGAATAAAATAACATTTTGAGGTTTTTTTTTTTTCACTATACGGTTGTGCTGCAGAGTTCTTGGAGTATTTACGGGGAGACGTGGATTCGGTCTCTGTCTGGGGGCACCATCTTCACTTTTCTGACCAGAGTGCACGTGGATCCATACTGGACGTATATATATATATATATATATATATATATATATATATATATATTTATATATATATATAATTAGTGTGTGTGTAGGTTTCCATTAAGTGTTATTTATTTTGTGATGTAGTAGTTGGGGACTTGTATTAGCTCCAGCTCCCTTGATATGTAATTTTTTAATTACATTTATTTTCTGGATATACCAATAAAAGAAAATATTCTATATTTTGGTCTTGCATTTGTTTATCTTTCTGGTTTTACTTTCTTTCAGAGACAACCAACTCTTGTCTCCAGTTCAGATGCGGTTTGCAATTAAGCTCCATTCACTTAAATAGAACTGAGCAGCAAAACCCCGACCAAGCTGGAGAGAAGATGGAGTGGGGCTGTCTCTGGAACAAAGTGGCCATGTTTTTGTAGCGCTGTATAATCCCTTTAAGGACCTTCCATTTTCTATTGGCCAATAATGGACATGTGACTGGATGTTGTGAGGCATTGACTGACAAGACCTTAGAATTTCTATTGGCTGCTATATTTCATCTATTTGCATGTGCTGTAATTGGCTGTTAGCGTTTACAGTGTGGCCATTATTTTCTATGGGAAATTAGGGGTCTTTAAACGTAAATTCCTTAAAAATGACAAATCTGATTGAAACCAAAAATAGCACACCTGTCACTGCCGAGGTCTTTGAAACGCAGTTTGAATAGAGTCTGCGCCCAAAGTGGTTCGGGCTGTATTAATTGCAGAAAAATGGCTGGAAAAAGAAGAAACTGAAGAATACGGATTACAGTATAGTGCTAAAGGATTAATGGTGGGGGTGACATCTCTTTCAAGGGCTGCTGAGGTGAGATCCTCAGACCCCTTGAGACCATATGCTGGTGCAGTTGGCCCTCATGCAAGACAATGCTAGAAATCATGTGGGAGTGTTAGCAATTCCTGCGAGATGAAGGCATTGCAACTATAGATTGGCCCATCTGTTCCCCAGCCCTGAATCCAATTTAGCACATCTGTGACATCATGTCTTGCTCCATCCATCAATGTCACATTGCACCACAAACTGTCCAGGAGTTGGCAGATGCTTTAGTCCAGGTCTGGGAGGAAATCCCTCAGGAGACCATCCGCAAACTCATCAGGAGCATGCCCAAGCATTGTAGAGAGGTCATACAGGCATAGGAGGCCACATACTTGTTTTCAGGACATTACATTAAAGTAGTTGGATCAGCCTGTAGTGTTTTATTCCACTTTAACCCTTTAAGGACCGGGGCAATTTTGATTTTTGCGAATTTTTTTTTTTTTTTTTTTTTTTTCCTCCTTGTGCATAAAAGGCCATAGCAGTTGCATTTTTTCACCTAGAAACCCACATAAGCCCTTATTTTTTGCGCCACTAATTGTACTTTGCAATGACAGGCTGAATTTTTGCATAAAGTACACTGCAAAAGCAGGAAAAAATTCAATGTGTGGTGAAATTGAAAAAAACCCACATTTTGTGTTTTTAGTGGATATGTGTTTTTACACCGTTCGCCCTGGGGTAAAACTGACATTTGTTATATATGTTCCACAAGTCGTTACGATTAAAACGATATGTAACATGTATAACTTTTCTTGTATCTGATGGCCTGTAAAAAATTAAAACCATTGTTTACAAATATATGTTCCTTAACCCTTTGAGGACCAGGCCCAAAATGACCCAGTGGACCGCGCAAATTTTGATCTTAGTGTTTCTGTTTTTCCCTCCTCCCCTTCTAAGAGCTCTAGCACTTTCAGTTTTTTATCTACAAGGCCATGTAAGGGCTTATTTGTTACAGGAATAGTTGTACTTTGTAATGGAGTCTTTCATTTTACCATAACATGTATGATGGAATTCCAAATATATTATTTATGAAGATAAAAATTGGTGAAATCGCAAAAAAGAATGCAATATGGTAACGTTTGGGGGGTTCCTGTGTCTACGTAATGCACTATATGGTAACAGTGACATGATACTATTATTCTATAGGTCAGCCCGAACACAACCATATGCAGGTTTACGCAGATTCTCTAATGTTATATATTTTTTTTAAATGAAATCCTTTTTTTTGGCAATTAATTATAAATAAAATGGGACTATTGTGACGCTTATAACGGTTTTATTTTTTCACCTACGGGGCTGTATGGGGTGTCATTTTTTCCGCCATGATCTCTAGTTTTTATTAATACCATATTTGTGAAGATTGGACATTTTGATCACTTATTATTAATTTTTTTTTATATATAATGTAACATAAAATCGGTAATCCGCGCACTTTTTTCCCTCTTCGTGTACGCCGTTTACCGTTCGCAATGACGCTTGTTATATTTTAATAGATCGGACAATTACGCACGCTACGGTATATTATATGTTTATTTGTTTTTATATGTTTTATTTATATAATGGGAAAGGGGGGTGATTTCAACTTTTATTGGGGGAGGGGCTTTGGGGTAGTGTGTTAGTGTTTTTAGCTTTTTTTTTTTTTTTTTTACACATTTGAAGTCCCTTTGGGGGACTTTTACATCCAGTACTTTGATTTTTACACTGATGATTGCTATGCCATAGGCACAGCATTGATCAGTGTTATCGGCGATAGAGAGGTGAGAGACCTCCGGCAGTTCGTTTTACCGATCGGGACCCCCGCAGTCTTACACTTACACTTAAACGCCACGGCAGCGCGATTGCTGCAGCGTGTCATTGCCGGTGATGTCCTGGCTGCTGATTGCAGCCGCCCCCCACCTGCTATGAAGCGCGCTCCGCTCCGGAGCGAGCTTCATAGCGGGAAAAACACCCAGGGCGTACAGTTACGCCCTAGGTCGTCTGGGGACAGACTTTCATGGCGTAACTATACGCCCTGGGTCGTCTAGGGGTTAAAATCGCTCCATTCCCAGGCTTATAGCGCTTTTATCCTTTGGTCTATGGGGCTGTGTCAGGTGTCATTTTTTGCGCCATGACATGTTCTTTCTATCGGTACCTTGATTGCGCATATACGACTTTTTGATAGCTTTTTATTAACATTTTTTTGGATTTGATGCGACCAAAAATGCGCAATTTTGCACTTTGGGATTTTTTAGCGCTTACGCAATTTACCGTACGAGATCAGGAATGTGATTAATTAATAGTTCGGGCGATTACGCACGCGGCGATACCAAACATGTTTGTTTATTTATTTACTTTTATTAATAACCTGGGAAAAGGGGGGTGATTCTGACTTTTATTAGGGGAGGGGGCTTTTTATTAATAATGACACTTTTTTTTACACTTATACTAGAAGTCCAGGGGACTTCTAGTATAAGTGCACTGATCTCTCATAGAGATCTCTGCAGCATAGATATGCTGCAGAGATCCATGAGATAGGCGCTCGTTTACTTCCGGCTGCAGCAGCCCGAAGTAAACGAGTGCCGAGCCGGGGACGGTGCCATCTTGGAGCGGTCCCCAGCCGGCTTCAGAAACGGAGATCGCTCCTCCGGGACAACGTCCCGGAGGAGCGATCTCCCCACTAGACACCAGGGATGACGCTGCAAACGGTAATCGGATGCAGCTGTCAACTTTGACAGCTGCATCCGATTACTGTATTAGCGGGCACGGCGATCGGACCATGCCCGCTAATACCTGCGGTCCCCGGGCTACAAGCAGCACCTGGGAACGCCGCGGTTCAGAGCACAGCCCCGCTCTGAACGCCCTTACCGACCGCAGGGCGTAAATATACGCCCGTGGTCCTTAAGGGTATGTGAAGACTTCGGAAAAGCGACATAAAATCTGTTGTGGAATCCACCGCTCACGGACTGCAGCGGGCAGATTCCGTCCTAAGAATGAACACGTTCATTCTTTGGACGGATGACAGAATCCTCTCATACCGCAGTCCATGAGCGGCGGATTCTTTTTTTTGTCTTTCCAAAGTGTACACATACCCTAATTTTGTGTTTGATTCCAAATTCAGGCCTCCACTGGTTAATAAAAATTTGATTTCCATTGATGATTTTTGTGATTGTGTTGTCAGCACATTCAACTTTGTACATAAAGTATTCATTTAGATGTATAATGGGGTTTTTTTTTAGCAGTGTATAAATAGAGGTTAAGAAGAGTTATGTTTACATAAGAATATTTACCTATCCTGATCCCCCTGCTCCTGTGACTTTACAACCTGGCTCAGAAAAGCCTGCTTGGCCTTTGATTGAGGCAGAACACCTCGATAGCAGTGCTTCTCAATTCCAGTCCTCACCAACAGGCCATGTTTCAGGTATTATCATAGATGTCCTTTGTATGAAATATCCTCAAAACATGACCTGTTGGTGAGGACTGGAAGTGAGAAGCACTCTTCTATAGTGACTGGTCTGAGCAACAAGTGCCTACTAGAGATGAGCGTGCTTGAGTCCATTGATTAGCGGTGGCTGCTGAACTTGGATAAAGCCCTAAGGCTATGTGAAAAACATGGATATAGTCATTGGCTGTATCCATGTTTTCCAGACAACCTTAGGGTCCATTTACACAGAAAGATTATCTGCCAAAGATTTGAAGCCAAAACCAGGAATGGATTTGAAAAGAGTTATAATCTCAGGCTTTCCTTCATGACCTGATCTGTTTAGTCTGTTTCTGGCTTTGAATCTTTCACAGATAATCTTTGTGTAAATGGATGCTTAGAGCTTTATCCAAGTTCAGCAGCCCCCGCTAATCAAATGCCGATCATTCGGGTTCGGATACTCAAAGCCGGTTTTCATCTCTTTGTCCTACCAACACAGAAATCTGGAAGAAGCAGGAGACCAGACTGTCAGTGAGCAATGACACTAGCAGCACAGGTATGGGCAAGTATTATTTGCTTATGTTCACACCACCTACTCTGTGAATTTTAACATTACATCCAAAATACTCCTTAATGACCACAACACATCTTTTGTCAATGCAGCAAAAGTAGCCTGGCACTGTCCAGAAAAATACAGGAACTTGGATGCTACATGACAGCAGAGCCCCTGCTCTATCAATAGCAAAGAAACCTTTGATTTCTGTATTTTAAATGCTGTGGTCAAATCGTGACTATGGCATGTTTCTCATTGCCCCACTAGCACCAGGATGACATAATTGTCACAAGTTGTAAAACCTCACCTGCTTTCTCTGGAAGTGAGAACCCTTAGTCTTCTAATGGTGAATAATTCCTTCAAAGCTGAAAGTAGTACTGGAAAAAATGTTTGGCAAGCTTACAGGCTGAGACCTGTAAATCTGAAAACATTCAAAAAAAAAAAAAAATGCACATTGTAGCTTCCAACCATTCTGGACAAGTGCCCCACAAACAAGTGGAACAAACAGATGCATTAGTGTGCATCAGTTTTGATCCGTTTTTCCATTGACTTCCATTGTAAAAAAAAAAAAAAAAAAACCCAGATCAAAACGGATCAGTTTTTTTTAAACAGACACAAAAATAGTGTCAGCTACGTTTTTGCGTCCATCAAAAAAAAAAAACAGATCAGTTTTTTACAATGGAAGTCCATGGAGAAACGGATGCACACTAATGCAAACGGATTGCAAAAACGCAGTGTGAACCCATCCTGAGCAATAGCCCTTTTTTCCAGAGAACTTGCAAATGTAATAAGTGCATGTACCTGCAAAAATGTACACACCATTTTTTGTACATTTAGCATCTCTTGGACTTCACACGTGGTAGACCTGTTGGGTTTAGGCATCCAGACAGCATCATACAGTAATATCAGTTCTGGTAATTACTTCTGTGGTAATGCCAAGACTTGTGGTTGTATTACACTTGAAATAAACCATTTTTGGGGGATTTTTTTGGCAAAATCACATCTAGTCAACAATAAAACAAACAAAATTTTAGAAAAAGGACTTTATTTACAGCAACAACTCCGATTCAAGTCATGCATCTGATGTGCCTGTGGAATAAAAGAAATAAAAAATTAAAAAAAAAAAAACACAAACACAAAAATCCAGCATCTGTAAAGTTCCAATCAGACAGACAGACTAACCAACAAATGTTGGTAACTTGTCATAGTTTGGCCTCTCTAAGATTACACATATAATGGGGGAAAAAAATAACTTTCATGCCACTTGAAATCAGGGCAGTCACTGGTGGCTCCTACCCATCTCATAAGCCTTTGCTGCTATCTACCCTATCAGGAAGAGATCAAGTCCAGAAGAGCAGACAAAATCTATACAGTACAGTCAGATTCTCTAAACAACTTCAAACTTTGTATAAAATCAAAAGCACAAATGAATAAAAAACAAAAAACAAAAACTAAAAGGGTCCATTTACACAGAAAGATCTGCCAAAGATTTGAAGCCAAAGCCTGAAACAGACTAAACCGATCAGGTCATAAAGGAAAGCCTGAGATTTCTCCTCTTTGAAAATCCATTCCTGACTTTGGCTTCAAATCTTTGGCAGATCTTTCTAAGAGGAGAAATCTCAGGCTTTCCTTTATGACCTGATCGGTTTAAAGTCAGGAATGGATTTTCAAAGAGGAGAAATCTCAGGCTTTCCTTTATGACCTGATCGGTTTAGTCTGTTTCAGGCTTTGGCTTCAAATCTTTGGCAGATCTTTCTGTGTAAATGAACCCTTTATTTTTTTTTTATTCATTTGTGCTTTTGATTTTATACAAAGGGTCCATTTACACAAAGATTTGAAGCCAAAGTCAGGAATGGATTTTCAAAGAGGAGAAATCTCAGGTTTTCCTTTATGACCTGATCTCTGTTTATAGTCTGTTTCAGGCTTTGGCTTCGAATCTTTGGCAGAATCTGTCAAAGAATCTTTCTGTGTAAATGGACCCTAAGCCTGGAAAGAAAATGCTTCTTTCACCTCCTCCTTTCCCACTCCAACCACTTATTTGTTTATCACTAAAGCCAGTTTCACCACCAATGAATCAGAACCAATGAAAGATAGGACGATGTAACTAGAAAGATTAAGGCAGGAGGGTTCAATAAGGAGAAGTTGTGCAGGTAGAGACAACTATCTTTGTTCCATAATTTAGACCAGTGATTTTCAACCAGTGTGCCGCGACACATGGTTGGGTGTGCCGCGGGGAAAGTTCCCCAAACTATGGTGCCCCTGTGAAACAGGAGAAAACAATGGGGGAGAGAAACCTGGGGATGGGGGAGAAGCAGGGGGGAAAGAAGTTTGGTGGAGAGAAGCACGGGGGAGAGAAGCACAGGAGAGAAGCAGGGGTGGAGAAGTATGGTGGAGAGAAGCAGGGGTGGAGAAGTATGGTGGAGAGAAGCAGGGGTGGAGAAGTATGGTGGAGAGAAGCACAGGGGGAGAAGAAAACAGGCCCAGGTTTCACACTAAGTATAAATACATTTAGAATCTATATTATAACTATATGTATAATATGTACTGTTTTAGTGTCATTTTGGTTGGTGGTGTGCCCCGGGATTTTTTAAATATAAAAAGTGTACCACGGCTCAAAAAAGGTTGAAAATCACTGATTTAGACTGCTCAAGTATTCCTGTATAGTGTACTCAGTGCTGTTGCTACATAGCGTTTGCTTTAGAGAGGTAAGAAAACAGGATGTCTCATTTTGTCTGTTTATGTAGCAGGGTTAGGGCCCTATTACACGGAGCAATTATCTGCAAAATCAGGTTAATTTGGGTATTGTTCCGTGTGATAAAGACAATGATCAGCCAAGTGACCCATAAGTGACTTTTTTTGCTGGGACCGAGGAGGTGGTGGCTGAGGGAAAAGACATCCACTCACCTCCCCGGTTCCAGCGGCGGGTCCCGCATCGCAGCACTCCAGTCCCCAGCCACTTCCTGGTGTCTGACGCGGACTGGTGACTATACGTATCAGGCGGGATCTGAGCGGACTTGAAACGGATCCCGCCTCCTTCTCAGACTGACTGAGCAGACCGGAGACGTCTGGATAGGAAGCGTCCGCTAACCGGGCACCGTGATGCGGAACCCGCCACTGCAACCGGCGAAGTGAGTGGACGTCTTTTCCCCTCAGCCACCTCCTCCCCACTTTGCTGCTGGGTTCAATTCCCCAGGAGGACAGTTTTAAAATTAAGTTTTGACACAATCATGAGGGGAAAAAACCCCAAATTGGACCAGACTGGAAATCGAGCCCAAGTGATTTACCCCTGGACCACAGCTCTAACACAATTACGATTGAGTCCTCTGTAGACAGTTTTATTACTGAAACAGCATGATTGGGGAGGCCAGGCAGCAGAGATTATTCATGATGGAAAGGAAGAAAGAAGCAGTGGTGAGGCATGCCAGAGTGCAGTACAACTCCTCTGATTCATCATTACAGTAGGAGACCTGATATTGAACATTAACCACTCCACACAAATCTGTAACAAGCTCATGAGGGTACTGCCAACTAACACACTGTCAGCATCTCAGGCAGGGCCCAGGTGCTGACAGATACCCGTTAAAAGGATTATCCCTATCTTACAAAGTTACCCACTATCTAGATTTTAAAGCGCAACTATAAAAAAACATATATTTTTAGTTAGCCTAGGTTATGATAATAATTTTTGCAATTCATAGTAATAATGAAAAGTGAACCGTTTTTGAAATACATGCAGATAAATGTCCGCTCAGAGCGGTTTTTGGCTCTGAGCTACTTGTTCAAAACTGTCCCACATTCCTGAGAATCTGTCCTCTGCTGTCTGCTGCTTTGTACGGATTCTCAGATAGGTCCAGCCCCGCCCCTCTCTCTACATCCTGTCCCCCTGCCTTCATCCCTTCCCTGCAGCTGCTGTCTTCATGGCTGCCCCACTGGTGTGGCTGGTCCCCCCTTCAGTCTCATCACTACTTGATCCATGACGACCGGTGTCCAGCAGGGGTGTGCCTGAGCCAGCTGTGCCCCGGGCACCCCTCCAGCGCCGGCCGCCATGTTACTGGGACCTCTGCCATTGCTGCTGCTCCACCCTTACCTCTCATAACAGTACGACTCAGTGCACAGTTGGCAACGGTACCGGGTATAACACGGTAAGCCCTGCCCCCATCGCACCCCTTACCGCATCATACCCGGGATTGTTGCCAACTATGCCAGTGCCACTCTGATGCCTGGTGACATGTCCTGGAGCCCTGCCACAGCGGGCAGGGGTGTGCTGGAGCAGGTGGGGCTACTGCCATATACCTGGGTCTGAGTAATTCCACTCTCTGCCCTGCTGCGGCGCTTCTCATCATCCTCTGTCACTGTCATCCCCTCTCACTGTCATCATCCAGTCATCATCCCCACTCACAGTCATCATCCACTCTCACTATCATCATCCCTCTTATTATGCCCACTCCCCCCTCCCTCCTCCTCATCATCTCTTACACCCCCATGACCTTTCTTCACCACCCCCCCTCCCTCCCCTCCTTATTCTCAAAAAATTTGCACACAAAAAAAAGTTGAAGGGGGAGATTTATCAGACATGGTGTAAAGTGACTGTCTCAGTTGCCCCTAGCAACCAGATTCCACCTTTCATTTTCCAAAGAGTCTGTGAGGAATGAAAGGTGGAATCTGATTGGTTGCTAGGGACAACTGAGCCAGTTTCACTTTACACCATGTTTGATAAATCTCCCCCGAAAAGTTTATACAATTCTCCTCCACTTGCTTTTATTTCAGTTACCCACCTAAAAGGGTTAATAAAGGTCCTATGGCTTGTTTTGAATTCTTTGAGGGGTAATGTTTTAAAGTGATGTGCTTTAGGGTGCATTTACACACACCGGATCCACAGTAGATTTGATGCTGTGTTCAGTTATTTAGATCTAATCTGCTGCGGATCTGCTTTGATCCGGTCTGTGTGAAGCTACCCTTATGGGGTTTATAACACACTTCAGAAATAAAGTAGTGCGGAGGGCGGGCAGGGGAGGAAATGAGGGAGAAGCGGAGGGGAGACCACGCACACTTTGTCAGCCAGGATAAAAATTCATTTATTCTTCTGAGACAAACAACCGGGAATATCTTAGCAACCACACAAGATAGGAACGCAGTTTATTGCTCTTTTTAAAGGGTAACATGTGGGCTTTTTACCTGAGAAATTTCATTTAAATTATAGTTACACTTTAAGGGTACAAACCCACTTGACGTATTTGCCGCGTGAATCAGTCTTAAAAATAAAGCAGGCAAAACGCAGGTTGGCTTTATACAATTGTTCTGCGTTAAAATACGCAATTGCGTATTTTTGAAGCGTGAAGCTACATGCGTTTTTCGCACAGGTTGTTAACAACTGATGCTTTGCTAACAACAAGCTTCACACTTCAAAAATACGCAATTGCGTATTTTAACGCAGAACAATTGTATAAAGCCAACCTGCGTTTTGCCTGCTTATTTTTAAGACTGATTCACGCAGCAAATACGTCAAGTGGGTTTGTACCCTAAGGAATAACTACTTGTTGCCAGGTGCTCTGACCAATGGGACCCCAAGCAGCTATTCATGCATGTGTGTTGCCAGTCTATTCACTTTGGAAGCTGCATAAACAGCGGTCTGCCTGTTCTTGAGATCACTAGGGGCCCCAGCGATCAGGTTATCATTTCACTCTGTAGATGGGCATAACTTTGCAATATGAAAAGCCTTTGAATTAAAAACATAGAACCACTAAAAAAAAAAAAAAAAAAAAAAAAAAAAAAAGGAAAAAAAAGCCAAGATGCAGCTGAAGTACTGAAAACGTGAAAAATACGACAGTTTGGGCTGTTTTGCAGTATTACTGTAATGTTTACAATATCACTGAAGTATTTACCCATTGCTTTTATTTAGCCCTAGTCTGTTTGAGATGTAAAGTAAATTTAAAGGAACATCTACCTTAAATTTACCCTTGGCAAAGTATCACTTTTTACAGCCAGCATGACAAGCAGTCACAGTCTACACAAATTGTTCATCAGAGTCATCCTGTAAAACAAAACACATGAAGCTGGTCAGATGAGAAGGCAACCACAGTAGGGTACACACATTTTTACAAGTGGGCAAACAGTTCTACTTTGACTGTAGCGTACTACATGGCTGTGTCCAACAATTTGAGTTGGACACTAAAGAGAAGGAAAAAAAATGTATAAAGTACTGAAAAAGGAGAAAAAACAATGTAGTGAAGGATTTTTCTGGGATAATCTGGGTAACAGGCAGTAGCCCAGCTGTCAAATTTCCAGACATGAAGTTGTATCAATGAAAAGATCACAGTAGTACCAAATATTGCTTCATTAAAGCTATTTGGAGGTTTCACAATCACATCATGAACTTAAGAGGGATGTGGACATGAGCAAAAAAAAGTTACCTCAAAATACCGGACTAATTCCACAAATGAACTAGCCAAGAGCAGCTTTCGGCAGGCTTCACAGGATGAACAACACTTGGTGTCTCCACGGAAATTGCAGAGTCTGTATTCTAGCAGGAGATTCTCAGAAGGCAACAGTTGTACTAACATTTTCAATCCTACTCTCTAAAGAGAATGTAAGCTCATCTGCAGCTAATATGGGTAAAAATCCATTCTTTGTTTAACAATCAGCCGGGGTTCTAAGAAAGTTGGAGTTATAGGCTTTATTTAAAGGAAAATTCCAGATAGAGGATTTTTTATTTCCTTTAAATTCTGGGGAGGCTGAAATAACATGCACTCACCTCCCCAGCTCCAGTGCTGATGCTGTGTAATGCTGCTTCCTGGTTAGAGATGGGACCTGGAACGTGACGGAAAAGGCCTGCTCAGCCAGTCAGCACCCATAACTGGGTCCTGCCTCAGCCGCTGACTGGCTGAGCAGGCCTGATACGTCGCATCCTAGGTACCATCTCTAGACAGGAAGTGGTCGGGCACCAGAGAAGCGGTATGCCAAATCAGCACTGGGGAGGTGAATGCATGTTATTTCTTTCAGCCTCCCCAGCACTTTTACAAATAAAAAAAAAATCACCCTGCCCAGAGTTGTCCTTTAAGCCAGATATGAATAGCACACTACATCAAGCAGATTAAGACGACCCAGGCTCATTACAAGTTCACACCTTGCAGGGCTATTTGTCACAGCAGGCAAACAGGTGTTTTAGGTTAAAGTGTCACTGTCGTGATCTTTTTTTTTTGCAGAAATCAATAGTCCAGGCGATTTTAAGAAACTTTGTAATTGGGTTTATTATCCGAAAAATGCATTTTTATCATGAAAAAGCAGTTTGAAGCTCTCCCCCCGTCTTCATTGTTCTCCTATGGAGAGAGCTAAAGAAAAGACCAAAACAGGACAACAAAGAGTTAATCTACAAATCCCTCACGGGATATCTCCTGTGACAGTCACCAGTGACCTGTCTGAGCTCGGATTACAGCTGTCACCCAGCTCTGTGCCTGTAATCCTCTGTTATCTGCTTTCTGCTGCCGGCTAACTCCCTTCTTCCTCCTCCCCCCTCCCCTCTCCATAGAGCAGACAGGGTACGACTCCTGCAACAAGTCACAATTTTCAGATTTTGCAGAGTGGATGAAAAAGAGGAAGGAGGGGGGGACCTGGGAAAAGGCTTTTTACATGCAGATAATGGCAGATTTGGCTAATAAACCCAATTACAAAGTTTCTTAAAATCGCCTGGACTATTGATTTCTGCAAAAAAAACAAAAAAAACACGACAGTGACTCTTTAACCTCACACATAATACTCAGTATCCATAAATGTAATGCAGACAGATAAAAAGTCACATTTATTTATATAGGCCTGAGGCAGCAGCCACCATATGCCCCACTGGGCATGACTGGGTACTGCTATTCTGATCATAGTTTATTCATAGAATGTCATATGCAGATCTCACCTAAGAGGGGGGATTTATCATTGGATAATGAGAAATCCGCTGTGATCTGTTGTGTGAAGGCACCCTTAAAATATATTATACAGACACATTTTATTCAACTGTAAGGGATTTTAATGGACCTTGGAAAAACTTAATATTCTAAACAGTTCCAAATTATCACACTTTTCTAAAAAGGCATATTATGCAAAAAAGGGGTCTGTAGAACCATGTGTTTTGAGACTCACAACCGAGGCCCCTTTTTTTCATATTTTAATTTAAAGGGGGAATGTACGAATGGAGACTCTTGAGTGACTTTATTGGATTTTGTTTCACTGATCTCCCTGAGCTCAAGAATTGCAGTGGTTTAAAAAGGCCTATTGCAATAGTAAGGCTGCGTTACACACAGATAATTGACCAATTTAGCAGACAGATTTTTGAGACTAAGTACATGATTGAATTTGAAAGAGGCAAAATCTCAGTCTTTCCTTTATGACCTGTTATGTTTATAGCCTGTTCCTGGTTTTGGCATAAAAAAAAAAAATCTGTCAGATAAATTGGTCAACTATCTGTGTGTAAACGCAACCTAAAGGCCCTAGTACATAAGGCGATTATCGGCCGTATTTGGCATGGGGGGGGGGGGGGAATAAAATTCCTCAGCACTCTTAAAATGGCCAAAATTTCAAAAACTGTTCTAACAGTTGTCACCTCCCTATACACTATTGTTCTGAAAAGCTAAACATTCAAATGTTCTATGGGGTGAGGTGGGTAAGAAACAGCCTGACTGCTATGATGACAGGTATACCCCTGACAGAACTAATGTTGTAATTGATGATTTTACCTCAATCTGGAGGTGGTGGTCTACAACATGTTGTACTGAAGACTTTTGAGTTATACTTGTTTGATACATACAGCGAGAGGGGTAGGCTCTGTCATACGTTGACAGTTAATATAAATGCTTTTAAGGGGTATTCAAAAAAAAAAGTTTAAAAAGAAAGCTGCAGGGCCATTACAATCAAAATAGTATTTCACTAATAAACTGCATTCTAAAACTGCATTCTAAAACATGTATACTTACCTTAACACTTTGCTCCCCAAGAGTTCAATTACAGCAACTTTTAAGAAAATATGGCTTCATCAGCAGGCCATTTGGGTAGTAAACTACAAATCTTGCTGACATCTATTCCAGGCCACTCTCCCCCTGTATTTCCCAGGCTGCTAAAAGAGCAAGTCTGCAGACTCTTGAGCATGTCGTATTGTGCTTTCTAACTGGTTCCCCAGTTCCATCATCTGACGTTTTATAAACAGCTTACTCTCTTGTAAAACTCTAAGATCCATCAGTGCATGTAGGACAGCAAGTTATTGTTAAAAGATTAGGAGGAAACCAATAACAATATTCAAATGACCATGTTATAAGGATATTTACTTCGTGTAATATACATTTAAATGGAGTTAAAAGGTTATTTCCTTCTGACAGTCCTGTGGATAGGTAATAACTAGGCTGGTGAAGGGTGTGGGGAGAGCAATGTGACCACTGACTGGGTCAGTCACATGAACAGTGATACCAGTGTCCAGTTCTAATTAAAGGGGTAGTGCGGCGCTAAGAAATCATTCACAAAATAACACACATTACAAAGTTATACAACTTTGTAATGTATGAATGGCCCTCTTACCGTGTTCCCCGACCCCCGCCCGAGTACCCGGAAGTGTAGTGCACTATACATTCCTGATCCGTGTCGACCGACCCAGTCTGTAGTCTTGTCAAAGACGTCATCTTCTGGAGGCCGGCCGCCCCGCTTCTGCCGCGCCCCCCCCCCCCCCCCCTCTTGCCGCGTCATAACTGTGCTCAGCGACTGGCTGAGCAGTTATGCTCAACCAATCGCGGCTGAGCAGCTGATGAAGCGGCCGCGATTGGCTGAGCAAAACAGTGCTCAGCCAATCACGACTGAGCACAGTTATGACGCGGCAGAGGGGGGCCGGCGTGAGGGACGGCTGGAGCGGACGTCTTTGACAAGATTACAGACGGGGTCGGTCGACACGGATCAGGTATGTATAGTGCACTACACTTCCGGGTACACGGGTGGGGGAACACAGGAAGGGGGCCATTCACATACATTACAAAGTTGTATAACTTTGTAGTGTGTTATTTTGTGAATAGTTTCTTAGCGCCGCACTACCCCTTTAAGCACTGGTTCACACATCCATGCTGCTGCTCCATTCCATCTCTATAATAGCTCCTAGAAACACTAATCAGCTGTTTCCATAGCTCCATAGAAAATGAATGGAGCAGTCCCTGTTCACAAGATCATTGGAGGTTTTGTCACTCAATAGGGGATAACTGTCAGATAGAATTAGAGTAGTTTGTACAACTGCTTAACTAATGCACTTAATGGGGTACTTAAGGTAAAAATACTGTTTTTAGATCTGAAGCCAGATTATACAGATTTGTAAAGGACATTTAAATATATAAAAAGTTGATTTGAATACTTTCCTCCAGAGTACCCATTTATGGCGTGTTCACACATACAGGATCTGCAGCAGATTTGATGGTGCAGTTACTTTGCATTGAATCTGCAACTTCAAATCTGATGCAGATCCTATATGTGTAAACGTACCCTTAGGTCCCTATTACACCAACAGATTATCTGACAGATTTTTCTGAGCCAAAGCCAGGTAAACAGAACAGGTAATAAAGGAAAGACTGACTGAGATTTCTCCCCTTTTCAAATCCATTCCTGGCTTCGGCTTAAAAACATATCTGTCAGATAATCTGTAGGTGAAATAAAGCTCTTGGGGTCTGTTCACACGTACAGACTGGCAGCTGAAATCTCGCTGCGAGTTTTGCAGCAAGATCCGCTACGAGTCAGGTCCTGGCAGGTCCCAGTACTACATACTCGCATATGTAATGCAGCCGCCCCTTTAACCGCTTCTGCTCCTCTGTTTATACATTACCTCTCCTTGCTGCACGGGATCCCGGCGTCCTGCTCTCCCGCCCAGCCAATCAGTGTGCTGCCCAGCCGCAGCCACTGACTGGCTGGGCGGGAGAGCAGGACGCCGGGATCCTGTGCAGCAAGGAGGGGTAATGTATATGCAGACCAGACAGCGGAGCGAGAGCAGAGGGTTAGCAGAAGGGGTTAAGGGGGTGGCTGCATTACATACTTGCAGCGGTCTTTCAGACAGCTGTGAGTATGTAGTACTGGGACCTGCCAGGACCTTGACTCTTAGTGGATCCCGCTGCAAAACTCGCAGCAAGATTTCGGCTGCGAGCCTATATGTGCGAAAAGACCCATAAGTGGTATCTAATTTCCATGCAAATGTGAAGAATTAAGGTTAAATGCAATGGTGGCCAAGCAACCCAACTATCTACCTAACCAGTGTTGTGCAGAAGGTAAATGTCAAGAGCAGCAGTTCTTTTCAGATGGTCTTTTAATAGGCTTCGTGAAGCCAAATGAAAGTAAAAATACAATTCTGTAGCCAAGTGAACATAAAGGTTTAAATTCCTTTCAGTTAAAAAAAAACACAAAACAAAAAAAAACAAAAACATTTACTTGTTGTGATATTAAGAAACGCAATTGTTCTCTTTAGATATATCAAGGAGGTCTAGCTGCTATTTACAATGCACCCATGCTGTACCCTACCTCGTTATACTAAAGGATTATCACGTATGTGCTCAACAAAAAAACAAAACAAAAAAAAAAAAAAAAAAAAAAGCAGCTCCAGGGCCTCAGTCTACCTCAATATATAACACTTGATGTTATTAGATCATGGTACAGAATAAAGCTAACTTATTTAGAGATGGGAGAATTCTAATAAGCACTGGTACAGTGAGAATGTTTTGTTGTACAGAGCAACCAGAGCTCAGCTTTCAAATATTCATAAATCCTCATAACATGAAAGCCAACCTGGTTGTTATAGTTAACAAAGAACATTCAGAATGTAACCATGCTTGATAAAGCTTTCCCATAGTACTTTTTGGGGAAGTGTAAAGCTATTCCATTGTAATTTGTCACCAAGGTATATATCTGCCAACTTAAAATAGCAACAAGGAGCTCCCATCTGAGCAGCCCAATAGAACAGCAAAAACCATAACATTAGAGCCAAGGTATTCTTAATGTTACAACTGAAATAGAACTTTTCCATGTACTACCAGTAAGGCTGTCAGGATAATTTAACAAATTGGTATTAAAAGGTGAACACAATGAAAATATACTACATATTAACTGTTCTGCGAAGCTCCAAAAATCTTTATAAATACAGCCACTGGAAGGATGATCTTGAGTCAGGAGTTTTAGTCGTGTGTAGCTGAGGACAAGAAGCAGGCACAGTTGTAGTCACTTGAAGCACAGGTCAGAACATTACACCCCCTACACTAGGGGGGGAGATTTATGAAAGGGTGTAAATATACACCTGGTGTAAACTGCCCACAGCAACCAATAACAGCTTACCTTTCAGCTCTGGTAAAATATAAGAGGAGCTGTGATTGGTTACAGTGAGCAGTTTATACCCTATTTACACCCTTTCATATGTCTCCCCCTAGATGTCTAAACCCACACGTAGGACAATAGCATCACAAAGTACATATTGGATTTAAGGTAGACCCTGTAATTCATTAATGGGCATCTAAAGAACAGAGCTATATACCACAGAAGAGACTTTTAACCCTCCATGACATAAGACCAACATACCACACCCCAAACCCTTTACCTAAATCACTTACCATAGCTGTCATAGCTGTCTCTGTAGGATCCACCTGATCGGTCACCATATCCTCCCTGACTCCTTCCACTAATAAAAAAAAAAAAAAGTTACTTGACAATTAAAGTATGAAACGATTTAAAGGGGTAGTGCGGCAGTAAAAAATTATTCACAGAATAACACACATTACAAAGTTATACAACTTTGTAATGTGTGTTATGTCTGTGAACAGCCCCCTTCCCCGTGTCCCACCACCCCCACCCGTGTACCCCGAAGTGTAGTGAATTATACATACCTGATCTGTGTCAACACGCGTCCGCCATCTTGTGCC
The DNA here is from genome assembly GCF_027789765.1 of Dendropsophus ebraccatus. Lineage (NCBI taxonomy): Eukaryota > Metazoa > Chordata > Amphibia > Anura > Hylidae > Dendropsophus > Dendropsophus ebraccatus. Next base: position 104,867,972 of record NC_091456.1, read on the forward strand.
AAACGTGATCTTCGGCCGGCTGGCCCGAACACCTCCGATCTTCCCAAATGCCGGACGCCCTCTGCCGCGTCATCAGCCGTTGAGCTGCGATTGGCCGAGCACAGTTATGCTCAGCCAACCGCGGCTGAGCAGCTGATGACGCGGCCGGCACTTGGGAAGATCGGAGGTGTTCGGGCCGGCCCGCCGAAGATGACTCTTGGCACAGGATGGCAGACGCGTGTTGGCACGGATCAGGTATGTATAATGCACTACACTTCCGGGTACTCGGGTGGGGGTGGTGGGACACGGGGAAGTGGGCCATTCACAGACATAACATACATTACAAAGTTGTATAACTTTGTAATGTGTGTTATTCTGTGAATAATTTTTTACCGCAACACTACCCCTTCAAGCCAAATCACTTTCATTCTCTTACCTGCCATAATAATCTCTGGATCCCCCACTGCCACCATATCCGCCACTTCTGTTATCAAAACGGCTGCTTCCATAGCCTCTGTCTCCACCGCCTACAGAAACGAGAAAAAAAAAAAAGTTAAGCTGCAATTCAAAATTACACAGGTCATGCTCTGATAAAAAAAGTTTTTTTTTGGAGGGGGCATCAGAGCACTTATTTTTCCAAAGGTTCTTAATATCTATCTCAATCTCGAAAAGCATTACATACCACGTCCTCTGCCACCACGGTAAAATCCTCTGCCTCCAGATGATCCTCCTCTATAACCTCCACGTCTGTCACCAGATGACTTGCCAGCCTGATCTACACGGATTTGTCTGCCATCAACAGACTGAAACAGAGGAAATTGTCCATTTAGCCTATGTTTTCTAAGGATATATACAGGTTTCTCACAGATAAGCTTAATTGTAGGTTCACACGTACCAGATCGGCAGCGGATCTCACACTGCGAGTTTGCAGCAAAATCCGCTGCGGATCCTGGTAGTGTGTAGCTGAATGGGTCACATACAGGCAGCAGAATTTTCATTCCGCCGCCTGTATGTGATCCGGCCCCTTTAACCACCTGCAGCCCTGGGCCGAAGCATACATTACCTGCTTGGTGCTGCAGCTGTGTGAAGCTCCCAGCTCCCCTCACTCCCCATCAGCCAATCAGCGCACGGCAGCACTGACTGGCTGATAAGCGAGGGGAGCCGGGGGCTTCACTGCAGCCGCGGCGCCGAGCAGGTAATATATGCTTTGGTCCAGGACTGCGGGCAGCGGGCTGTAGGGCGTTAAAGGGACCGGCTTACACATCCTCAGTGGAATGAAAATTCTGCTGTGGATATGTAACCCCCATAGACCTTCACAGTACATGGATCCGCAGCGGATTCGGTACAGGTGAAGCTACCCTAAAGGGGTATTCTCACTTCAGAAAATTAGACCTTATCCACTAGACCTTAAACACTACAGTCCATTTACTACCAGGCATCCAAACATTGCTATGTGATGAACATACCATGCAGTTGCTCCATTAATTTGTCCTCAATTCTTGAGTTTGGCAAAGGTCTGACTGATAGCAGCAAATCCAGGGATATGCAGCCTAAATTTTACATATTTACTACTTTAAATAATTTATTTTACGATACACCGTAAGGCTATGTTCCCACACAGTATTTTTGCAACCAAAACCAGGACTGGATTGAAAACACAAAGGCTATGTTGACACTGTTAAAATTAAGTGGATGGACACCATTTAAATGGCAAATAAGGGAGGTTGTTTCAATTATTCGCCATTAAATAGCAACCATCCACTCAATTTTAAGGGTGTGAACATAGTATTGGTCAGTGTTTTTTTTTTTAAACCAAAAACCAGGAGTGGATTAAAAACACAACGGCTGAGCAAAAATACTGTGTGGGAACAGAGCCTTAGGCTGCAAAAAAACAGATGAAAAAAAAAAAATGCATTTGTGTGCATCCACAGATCAAAAAGGATCAGGTTTTTTATTAACGGACACAAAAACAGTGTTGAAATACTTGTGTCTGTAGAAAAATGGAGGCACACAAATGCATTTTTTTTCCTCGCAAAAAGCGGATTGCAAAAACGCAGTGTGAACCCAGCCTTAGTAAGTTTTGTATTATGTACTTTAAAACCTCTTTATTGCTCTTGACAAGCACTAGACATTAACTTCACCTTTCCATTCATTGCTTCCATGGCATCCTTTGCATCTTCTGGATTTTCAAATGTTACAAACCCAAAGCCCCTTGACCTCTTTGTCTCACGGTCCTTCACAACCACCACTGTAAAATAAAGGAAAAATAAAGTCAGCAAGGCAAAGATTGCAATAGAAGACACCATACATACCACTTTTTAAAGCCATTTGACCTATTAAGGGGGAACCAGACAATGGGGAATCCGCACGGTTAACCTCCAGTGTATTCCGTGCATGCTCCCGCTTATAGATCTGGCCGTCCCATAGGCTTCATTCTATACTCAGGCAGATTCCGCCATCTGCCCAAAGAATTGACATGTTAATTCTTTTTTGGGCAGACGGCGGAATCTGCCTGAATAGAAAAGAGCCTATGGGATGGGCAGATCTTCAAGCGCGAGGTTAATCCACTGGAGGTTAACTGAGGAGCCAAATACCATTTACACATCAATACTACCAACATATCCATAAATACAATATAGTTGCAATTTTGAAAACTGAAATAGTACGTATGCAAATTTGAAACAAATAAGAATTGGGACAGTAGAGGCCAACTAGTCATGACTTAAGTTGCAATCTAGTCTGGGCTGGCATGATTGACAAGACTGAAACTAGCTAGGTAACTTCTCATGCAGCTTACAAGCCTGCATTAAGACTTCATGACGGCAAGAAAAGGACAGCGCTAGATGTCCAATTTGGCAACAGCATTTCATGTTATTTTCTTTAAAGTGGACTTGTCAGCAGCAAAAAAAAAAAAAAAAAAAAAAAAAAAAAAAAAAAAAACTTAAAATCCAGTACATTAACAGCATGTGACTAGAATAGTCATTATGCAAAGTAGGCTTAACAGCCCATGTGGCATTTCCCAGCACAGCATGAGCCACCTGAAGCCCTGTCCATATCTTATTCAGTGGCTGGACCTACTGGGAAACATTCCTGGGCTATTGGGGGTATACCACGTAACAAAAGGCTTGGTGACAAATGAGTCTTCTGCCTGGAATCCTGACAACTAGCTCTGTTTAGCTATATACTTTAAAGGGGTAGCTCTTTTCCCCCCAAACCAACTGGTGACAGATTTGTAATTTACTTCCATTAAAAACAAAATAAAGTTCATTTTTTTTTTATAACAACCCCTTTAAACCTGGTTTCCTGCTGACAGGTCTTGAAAGTTTAATTTGAGAGTATAACCACTTTAACATACTGCTGCCCTTGGGGAGAACATATATACAGCATATTCTTACCTTTCTATGCTCCCATGGTGACATCCTACACTTAAAGTCCTGGCAGAACAATCCCACCTTTATTTCCAAGATGAGTCTGTGTTAGAAGTGAAGGTGGTATCGCTCAGGCGTAGGACATCATGGGAGCATGAAACTGTAATAGGCTGTATACATTCCCCCCAATGGCAGTAGCATATTGAAAGTTTAATTTGAGCGTAATACCCCTTTAATGCACTTAGAGGCATATAGTGATAGATATTAGGTATTAGCTACGCCCATATTTTTAAATGTATCCTCTATGGGAAGCCCGGGCAAAATAATTTTAATATATGTTAATACCCAACAAAAGTTAGGTAATTTACTTATAGACATTTATTATGGTAAACGAACCTATAGTGCATTATCCCTACACTTACTACAGCATGGCGTGTTCAGGTCTCTAAAGTTGAACAGCAGATGTCTGCAGTTCATGTGACATCACCAACTTTACAGAGACCTGAACACGCCATGCTGTAGTAAGCGCAGGCAAAATGCACTATAGGTGCATTTCCCATAAGTGTCTACAGTGGTCCCTCAACATACGATAATTGGTTCCAGGACAACCATTGTATGTTGAGACCAAAAATATTGAAAACTGGCCCAGGTAAAGAGCAGCACAGGACATGTAGTATCAAACTATATTCAAAGAATCACTACTGGACAGCCAACCAGTGTATGCACTTCACTAATACTGGGGTTTTACCAGTAAAATGGCCAGTTTCAGTGATCAATCATCTAGTTTACATGTGCCAAAGATCCTTACTGTCTGTAGCATTGTATGTTGAGCCTGGTCTCAAGATACGATGGTCCAGAAAGGACCATTGCATGTTAAAATTATTATATCTTGAGGTCTTAGTAAGTTGAGGGATCCCTGTATTAGTAAATTTCTGAACTTTTGAAGGGCAATAACAAGTCTAAGGGTACAAACACACACGGCTTATATGCTGCTTATTTACTGCTGCGATATGCAGCAGATACGCAGATTAGATCTAAATAACTGAACACCGTATCAAATCTGCTGCGTGTGTTTGTACCCTTAAAGTGACTGTACCACCAGGCCCAGGCTTAAGGACTGGAGGTGGGCTGACCCACCCTTAGTGGGAAGAAACCCCAGCACCTTCATGATGTGACTCCATTAGAATGAATGGAATCCTATCGTAGAGGGGCTAGAGTTTCCTCCCACTAAGGGTGGGTCAGCCCGCCTCCAGTGCTTCAGCCTGGGCCTGGTGGTACAGTCACTTTAAAATTATCTTGCCTGGACCTCTGCTTTAAAGTGACTGTACCACCAGGCCCAGGCTGAAGCACTGGAGGCGGGCCGACCCACCCTTAGTGGGAGGAAACCCTAGCCCCTCTATGATAGGGTCCAATTGATTCTAATGGAGTCACATCATGGAGGGGCTGGGGTTTCTTCCCACTTAGGCTACGTTCACACAGAGCAAAAGGAGCGGATTACGCAAGGAAATATTTCCGCCTGAAATCAACTGACACTGAATTCCGAGCAGAATATAAGCAGAATGCAAGCAGAATCCCTGCGTATTCTGCTAGGAAAGTGTTCAGCTCGTAATCAGCTCTTGACAAATTCAGCGCGGAATACTCGAGGAATCCGCGCTGAATCCGCATGCATTCAGCGCTGAAATTCAGCGAGTATTTGGTGAGTAAACTAGACTATACCAGAACATATACTAGAATCCTCCTCCCCCCCCTTTTCCCCATTTCCGCGCTGATTCAGCGAGTAATTTCCGCTTGTATTCCGCTTGTATTCCGCGCTGAAACAGAAAATCAGAGCCCCATTGATTTGTATAGGCTTCCGCTAGCGGAAGAATGAACATGTTCATTCTTCTGGCGGAAAGCGGATTAGTTCAGTGCGGAAATTCCACTGTGTGAACTGCAGAGCAGAATTTCCATTCAACACAATGGAAATTAGCTCTGCACCTATTTTAACGGCTGAAATTTCAGCGCTGATTCAGCGCAGAAATTCAGCTGCTTTTGCTCAGTGGGAACGAGCCCTAAGGGTGGGTCGGCCCGCCTCCAGTGCTTCAGCCTGGGCCTGGTGGTACAGGCACTTTAAGACACTAACAGTTATTTTCTGTCACAAAACAGAACATTTTAGGACATTTAACTCAAGAGAGAGGTTACTAAAGTCACAACCAGCTGTAAACTTCTGGTCTATCAGGAAACCCTTCCATGAAACAGTGCAAACCTCATAGCACAGCCTTACGTAATGTAGGCAAGGGCACTATCCTTACTCCCACAGTGAAGGAAAAACAAAATAGAAGCCTTGTCATATGAACAATCGGTGATGTAACCTGTGTTGAAAATACCTTCTGAGATTTGTCCGTACTTGCTGAACACCTGCTCCAGGTTCTGCTCATCCGTATCGAAGCTCAGACCTCCGATAAAAAGCTTTCCTTCATCTGAAGACATGATGAGTTCTGAGAAATCATACAAGAGATCTGTTAAGATGCAGCTGAGGTGACTACAAAATGGCCACCGCCGCCATCACCACGCGGCTTACAACAAAGACACCCAAGATGGCGCCACATCACAGGGGGAAAAAAAGAGACACAAACGGCGGCCTGAGGGCGGCTCTGACACCTCACAAACAGCGAGCACAGAAAATCACACGTCTCATCAATCTCAAAGCATTACAAAGCACAGTTACATTACACAACATGCACAGTAACTGCCGGCAGCCGGCTGGGTAAAAGCAAAAAAACATAATAAAAATATCCAACTTTTAAACGAGAGACAGACACGTTATCTAACGACACAGCATGCGCTTCCTTACCTTATAGTTTTCTCTTTGTATCTACAACAGCAACACCTGAAGAGAAGCAATTCGGAGTGCGCAACAACTTCTCCCTCCCGTTCTTATATACCGTCAGTTTCCCCGCCCACTTCATGCAATATTCACTAACACAGAGGACTGTACCATCTAGCAGCCTGGGGTGATCAGCTATCTCTTGAGAGCGGTAACTGAAACAATAGGGCGCCAAAAATCTTGGAGGCTGTATTAAAATGGAAATAGCTGTAAGAATAGGCCTTTGTAGCCACATTTACATCACAAGGACTATTGCTTTCTTGTATTTACATCAGTCCACAGGAAAGTGGGTGTGGTGTGAGTAGCGTTTGCCGGGGGGAGGTGATTTCTTCTATTAAAGATAAACTGAGAGGCGGCAACAGGGACGTGAGCGCCATTTTAAGTCGTTTTAGACAAGTCATTTTCTATAGTTTATCTCTGAAATACACCGCTCGGAACACACTTGGTGCATTCCTGTAACGATAAATGACATACTAGTCCCAAGTAGCCATATATCCAGTAGTCACAACAGTCTACAATAAGCGGCGTTCCACTTTATAGTCTCCTTTGTATTGCGGCGGAAGAACTCAAAATGGCGACTGCTTGTGGAGACGCTCGTCGCTTCCGGTTGGATACCGCAAGGGAATAGTGACACCAATGATACATGCCTGTATGTGTTTTTTATCATCTGAACGCTCTAGTTTCTCTGCTTACTTACATTTGAATCAAATGTTGAAAAGCTGATCTTAATACAGCCATTAAGAGGGCTGTCTTTGGGGGGGTTAAAAAAAAAAAAGAAATATTTTTCTACCCTGAGCCCTTGCTGCTGCCTGCCAATGCTCCCGATTACCACATTTCAGGGGAACACATCTGTTTTCTTACTTTGTTTACATAAAAGGCAAATAAATGCCCCATTGTGTTATTGAACTAGTAAATACTGATAAAATAAAGACCAGGAGCAGATCCCTGATGAAAAATGCTTATCAGGTGGTGATAAATCAATGTCGAGAGTGTTTCCACACGCCCGAATAAAACATGTTTTCTCCAATATCTGGTGCAAACACACAGAACGTATATGCAGCGTGTTTCTCGCTGCGTAAAAGCAGTGAAACTCGCTGCATATCCCGTCCCTGTGTAGTCAATGGCAGGCAAAATCGCAGCAGGGATGAACATCCCTGCTGCGAGTTTGTCTGCAGCCCGCCCTTTTAACTCCCCGGCCGCCAGAGCGTATACTTTACCTGATCCCGGCTCCGGCGGTTCCCGGTGTCTTCAGCAAGCCGGAGTGGGGACCAGGTAAAGTATATGCTCCAGCCAGCCGCCGCCCACAGCCTCCTTAACACATCCGGCAGCCCCGATCGTCCCCACGGGCGCCCGATCGCCCCCACTGCAGCCGGGGGGGGGGGGATCAGGGCGGGCGAAGGGATGATCGGGGCTGCAGGATGCGTTAAGGAGGCTGCGGGCGGGGGCTGGCTGGAGCATACACTTTACCTGGTACTTTGTCTGGCAAACAAACCTGTACGTCCGTCATTACATTACCCAAAAGTTTGGGCTTAATACTTCTAATGGCGGGGATGACAGGAAAAAAGTCAATACTGCACTGGCCGGGCTGTCCACATTACCCTGTGTTTGCAATGTGTTTCATGCACTTCAATGATAATTAAAAGCCCCCCCCCCCCAGAAATCACCTCAATTATGGTCGCCATCATTTTATCCCTTATTAGACCACTTTTATCCCTCCTAAAAGAATCTTTTATAAATGTGTACACCCCAGAGAAAATTTTTGGCAGTGAATTCCCTCCTGAGTTTTAAAGGCCACCTTTCATTACGCCAGTTCTTTCCATTTAAAGGGAACATGTCACTATTTTTTTTATTTTATTATAAAATGTAATTATGACAAATAAGTGTTTTACATAATTTACATGTTTTACAGAATTTTTACATGAGGCTTCACTGTTTTCAAACAGTGTGATGCCTGCACAGGGGGCTGCCATGTTCAGTAGCATCTGTGTATGACGTCATTTCACGACACATACACACACGCTATACGGCACCTTCATAGCATTGAAGTGAACCGACAGAGTCCGTCTGGTTCACTTACAATGCGCCCGTACTGCACACGCGCAGAGACGTGCACAGTACCCACCCTAGCCCGAGTGTGGGCGGGTGCTGGTGCCATTTTCTTGAAGCCTGTGTTTGCCCGGCACTGACATGTGCATTTGCTGCCGGGTGCACACAGAAACTGTCGCTGGGGGACGCCTTCCTCGGCATGCCCACAAGCCACCCACCCGGACTCAGCGTGTCCTCATGCCTGCTGCCCACCGCCCCTCTCCTCTGCATGCAGACTGCCTCAGCTAGCCAGCCCCTCAGGCACAGCTGTCCCCTGCGGCGAGGAGAGAACCAGGAGCAGCGGCTGTTTGAAATTGGCGCCGGCCGCCGCTCATGTCCACTGGCCCGGGACCCTGCACACCTCCCCGCCACCGACGTTCACTCACCTGCTGGACTCTCGGAGAGGGGAAAGCCTGTACCCATTGCTGGCCGCTCCTCTCCTCTGCCTGCATGCCTACACAGCTATCCTGCTGCGGTGGGGAGAGGATCAGGAGCAGCTAGCGGCGGCCAGCCCCAATTTTAAACAGCAGCTGCTCCTGATCCTCTCCCCACCGCAGCGGAACAGCTGTGTAGCTGTGGCGGCATGCAGGCAGAGGAGAGGAGCAGCCAGCAATGGGTACAGGCTTTCCCCTCTCCGAGGGCAGGTGAGTGAATGTCTGCTGCGGGGAGGTGTGCGGGGTCCCGGGTCTGTGTCCGCTGCTCTTGGTTCTTCAGAATCCTCCAGTGGGCCACCCACACTGACTGTCCGGCGTCGGACCCCCCCCCTGACGCCCTAGCTGCTTTCCCCTGTCACCCCCCCATCTGCTGCCCCTGTCACCCCCATTTGCTGCCCCTGTTGACCACCCCATCTGCTGCCCCTGTCGACCCTCCCATCTGCTGCCCCTGTCGACCCCCCCATCTGCTGCCCCTGTCACCCTCTCCCATCTGCTGCCCCTGTCACCCCCTTCCATCTGCTGCCTCTGTCACTCCCCCATCTGCTGCCCCTGTCACCCCCCATCTGCTGCCCCTGTCGACCCCCCATCTGCTGCCCCTGTCGACCCCCCATCTGCTGCCCCTGTCACCCTCCCATCTGCTGCCCCTGTCACCCCCCCCCATCTGCTGCCCCTGTCACCCCCCCATCTGCTGCCCCTGTCACCCCCCATCTGCTGCCCCTACTTGTGTAATGTGTGACATGGCTGACACCAGAGAACAATAGCTCGTACTCTCATATATATATATATATATATATATATATATATATATATACAGGAAAGTACAGGCTAATATATATATATATATATATATATATAGGAGAGTACAGGCTATTGTTCTCTGGTGTCAGCCGTGTGACACATTACACAGGTAGGAGGTATATATATATATATTAGCCTGTACTCTCCTGTATATGTATATATATATATATGTGTGTATATATATATATATATATATATATATATATATATACCTACCTCCTACCTGTGTAATGTGTGACACTGCGGACACCAGAGAGCAATAACCTGTACTCTCCTGTATTATATATACCTCCTCTACCTGTGTACTGTGACACAGAGGTGTATTATGAAGGACTAGGGACACACTTGTTGTAGGTGTACTTCTGTGCAGACAACAACAAAATGGCGCTGCCTAGCAGTACACATATTATCTCCTTCCCCCTCTTTGTTCTCCTGTGAAAAGAGGGGGGATGTGATGATGTCACAGCAGTTGAGCAAAGACTGCCTCTTTTTTCAGCAGCCGTATTTAAGCTTACTTTTTACCAGCAGTTTTCCTGCTGGAGCTCCCCCTAGGGGCCATCACTGGGAAATATGAATAATTAGATTAGTTAATTTTTCATATTTCCTTACATGTAAAAAAAATTTAAAAACATATTAATTAACAAAAAATAAATACATTCAGATTTAACAGATTTTTTTTTTTTTTTACTTTGTGACACATTCCCTTTAAGAGGGCCAGATAAGCTGCACAGGTTACAAATGTAACTTTTTCATCTATGAGGGCAGGGGCCGCCAACTGAACCCTCAAGGCTGCCCAGGCACACTTGGTATCAGTGGAAAAATAGTCTGGGAGCTGATGGTGTCTTTTCTCCAGAAAGGCTACCATCTGAACACCCAAAATTTTTATTCCGATGTGCCCCTTTTCAAATCCCTTCTGTAAAAGAAGAGTAGGACTCCCAGCAGAGTTGCTTATCATATGTGTAGAAAGGGGGGCGTCATTCTCATTCGCAAGTGATCATCTGCCTGCTGTGAAGTGGAATGACAGAAAACATGTGTACATGCTGACCACCAGGGGCGGACACAGACTGCAAAAGGCCCCTGTGCAAAAAATGTGTTTGGGCCCTATAACCTATTTGTTTTTGTTTTTTTTGAATAATATTTTATTCCATTAACAAATAACCAAACAATGACAGCAGGTTAGGTGGTCATAAGCAAAATATACAGAAAGAAACATGAGTAGATCTCAACAGAGAAGCAAATAAACATCACATACGTGTCATATAGAAATGGGTCTTGCGATGGTACATTAGTGTGCTCCAGAGTTGTTCTATAGGTGATATAACGGGGTGTCCATGGGCTAAATTCAGAGAAGGATCTCTACAGCTAGATATCAGCCATCTAGAGCTTGGTAGTTCAATTGTCAGTACCACCATCCTTCCAGAGCTGTTTTAATACATTGGTGGGCCCAGTGCACAGCCCTCAAGAGTGGGCCCCCCCCTTCCCTTTCGGCACATGGTATAATGTACTGAATTTGCCCCCACACTGTATCAAGAGCCCCAATACATACAGTAGTTACCTTATAACACTATTTCCACCATACAGTGATTACATATTACATAAAAACTGCACTAAACAAAACAGAAAGATATCACCAATGATACCATTACATAATACCGCCACATCATGACCCCTAACACTACAACCCTATAACAGAGTGCAGTTACATCCAGTGACTCACCGGGGGCGTCTTCTCCGATCAGAGTCTGTCACCTTTTCTTTTTCTCTCCATCCAGCCTGGGCCACCTTGAAGTCTTCTCCTGGCTGTGAAACTTCTCTCCAGAATCTGCCAGACAAATATTTTAGGCTCCAACACATACAGTAGTTAGGTCCCTTGTACCCCTATACAGTAGTTACACCCCTCTGTACCCCTACATAGTTACACCCCTCTGTGCCTCCATAGTTTTAAGGTGTCCCTGTAGTATATAGCCCCTCATGTGCTCCTCCAGTTATATACAGCCCTCCTGTGCGCTCCCCCATTAGTATATAGCCCCCTGTGCACTCTCCCCAGTAGTATATAGCCCCCCCTGTGCTCTCCCACAATAGTATATAGCCCCCCTGTGCTCTCCCACAATAGTATATAGCCCCCCTGTGCTCTCCCCCAATAGTATATAGCCCCCCTGTGCTCTCCAACAGTATATAGACCCCTATGCTCTCCCACAACAGTATATAGCCCCCCTGTGCTCTCCCCCAATAGTATATAGCCCCCCTGTGCTCCCCCCCAATAGTATATAGCCCCCTGTGCTCTCCCCAATAGTATATAGCCCCCCTGTGCTCTCCATAATATATAGCCCCCCTGAGCTCTCCCCCATAGTATATAGACCCCTGTGCTCTCCCACAACAGTATATAGCCCCCCTGTGCTCTCCCACAATAGTATATAGCCCCCCTGTGCTCCCCCCCAATAGTATATAGCCCCCTGTGCTCTCCCCAATAGTATATAGCCCCCTGTGCTCTCCATAATATATAGCCCCCCTGAGCTCTCCCCCATAGTATATAGACCCCTGTGCTCTCCCACAACAGTATATAGCCCCCCTGTGCTCTCCCACAATAGTATATAGCCCCCCTGTGCTCTCCCACAATAGTATATAGCCCCCCTGTGCTCTCCAATAGTATATAGACCCCTATTCTCTCCCACAATAGTATATAGCCCCCCTGTGCTCTCCCCCAATAGTATATAGCCCCCCTGTGCTCCCCCCAATAGTATATAACCCCCTGTGCTCTCCCCAATAGTATATAGCCCCCCTGTACTCTCCATAATATATAGCCCCCCTGTGCTCTCCCCCATAGTATATAGACCCCTGTGCTCCTCAATAGTATATAGCTCCCTGTGCTCCCCAATAGTATATAGCTCCCCTGTGCTCCCCAATAGTATATAGCCCCCTGTGCTCCCCAATAGTATATAGCTCCCCAGTGCTCCCCCATAGTATATAGCCCCCTGTGCTCCCCCATAGTATATAGCCCCCTGTGCTCCCCCATAGTATATAGCCCCCTGTGCTCCCCAGTAGTATATAGCCCCCTGTGCTCCCCAGTAGTATATAGCCCCCTGTGCTCCCCAGTAGTATATAGCTCCCCCATAGTATATAGCTCCCCTGTGCTCCCCATAGTATATAGACCCCTGTGCTCCCCATAGTATATAGACCCCTGTGCTCCCCATAGTATATAGACCCCTGTGCTCCCCAGTAGTATATAGTCCCCTGTGCTCCCCCATAGTATATAGCTCCCCTGTGCTCCCCAGTAGTATATAGCTCCCCTGTGCTCCCCCATAGTATATAGCTCCCCTGTGCTCCCCAAAGTTATAGACCCCTGTGCTCCCCATAGTATATAGACCCCTGTGCTCCCCAGTAGTATATAGTCCCCTGTGCTCCCCCATAGTATATAGCTCCCCTGTGCTCCCCCATAGTATATAGCCCCCTGTGCTCCCCCATAGTATATAACTCCCCTGTGCTCCCCCATAGTATATAGCTCCCTGTGCTCCCCCATAGTATATAGCTCCCCTGTGCTCCCCCATAGTATATAGCTCCCCTGTGCTCCCCATAGTATATAGCCCCCTGTGCTCCCCCATAGTATATAACTCCCCTGTGCTCCCCCATAGTATATAGCTCCTCTGTGCTCCCCCATAGTATATAGCTCCTCTGTGCTCCCCCATAGTATATAGCCCCCTGTGCTCCCCCATAGTATATAGCTCCCCTGTGCTCCCCCATAGTATATAGCTCCCCCATAGTATATAGCTCCCCTGTGCTCCCCCATGGTATATAGCTCCCCTGTGCTCCCCAGTAGTATATAGCCCCCTGTGCTCCCCAGTAGTATATAGCCCCCTGTGCTCCCCCATAGTATAAAGCCCCTTGTGCTCCCCCATAGTATATAGCTCCCCTGTCCTCCCCCATAGTATATAGCCCCCTGTGCCCCCCCATAGTATATAGCCCCCTGTCCTCCCCCATAGTATATAGCCCCCTGTGCCCCCCCATAGTATATAGCCCCCTGTCCTCCCCCATAGTATATAGCCCCCTGTGCCCCCCCCCATAGTACATAGCCCCCTGTGCCCCCCCCCATAGTACATAGCCCCCTGTGCCCCCCCCCCCCATAGTATATAGCTCCCCCTCCCATATAACATTGAAAAAAACAAACACTGATACTCACCTAGGTCCTCGCGTTCCTCTTCTCTTCCCTCTTGAGGCCACACTTCCTGCAGTCACAAGAGGCTGCACTCCCCTTACCCTCGCGCCAACACTCCAGTGACGTCGGGCGCTAGAGGGAGAGTGCGGCCTCTTGTGACTGCAGGAAGTGCGGCCACAAGAGTGACTGACAGGGAGGGAGCCAATGGCTCTCTCTCTGTCAGTATCGCTGCTGCTGAAGCGCCGCAGCAGCAGCGGGCGGGGGCAGCGGCGGACGGGGGGGCCCTGCAGGGGGCGCCATGGAGGGGTAAGTAGATTACCCATCCATGGCGCTCCCCCCTGACAGGCTGGTGGCCGGAGCCCTGTGCGACCGCATTGGTCGCACATAGCAACGGCCGCCTGCTCGGGGGGGCCCCTTTAACCAGTGGGCCCGGTGCACGTGCACCATGTGCCCTCTGGTTAAAGCGGCCCTGCATCCTTCCTGCAGTCAGTAACAGATAACTATAAACCTTGGGTTTTATATTCAGCCCAAATAAATGGGAAAAGAGAAGAGAAAAAAAAAACAAAAAGAAAAAATAGGAAAGGGAAGAAGAGTAGAAGAGAAGGAAGAATAGTAGAAGACACAACAAGACACTAACATATAAGACAATACAGTATCTCATGACTCAGACTCAAGGGGAGACGGTGGGGGATGCCCTGAGGGACAACGTCTAAGGGTATGTAGTATGAAGTGAAGCATATATAAGTCAATTTGGAGTATATATACCCTGTTCCAGTCACCCATAGTGGGCGGCAAGCGGTTGACTAATTTACAGGGGAGATGGGGGGAGGGAGGGAGGAAGAGGTATCATTGGGGTTAGGGGTGCAGGTAGGCCTAATATATTTGAAGGGCCCCAATGTTCCTTTCAGATCCTCTGTTAGGTACCAGGTAGATTGTGTAAATGATTGCATTATATGTTGTATCTCAGGTTGAGAAAAATATGTGGTAAGAAATTGCTTCCATTTACGAAATAAGGGGGCCGTAAGTTTTTCTTTGCTTTGTAGGGCCAGTCGGCGTTCTACGTAAAACAAATGCTGTAGCTTGGATATAACACCCTCTAGTGTAGGAAGGGTAGGGCGAATCCATTCTTGTAAGACACAGTGTTTTGCCACTGTCAGTATGGGGTGAGCCAGTGCAGGTAGGTAAGTATATACCTCTTCCGAGCCCTCCCTGGCTAACCCTATATGAAATAAGGCCTTAAGTGGGGTCAACTGGGAGGAAACTGAGGTGACCGTGTTAAGGAGATTTGACACATCCTTCCAGAAGGCTTCCAAACGAGGACAGTGCCATATACCATGAAATAGATCTGTTTTTGGCACACTGCATTTCGGGCACATTGCCTTACGGTCTGGGAGCAAAATGGAAGGAGGCCGCGTGAAAGCATAAATAGCATCGTGAGTAAGTTTGAGTTGCGTTTCCCTCCATTTTTCATTAACTATTTGTTTCCTGAAGGCTATCAAGCCAGTGTGAATATGTTTAGAAATATCTGGAACGTTAAGGGCGGTGGCCCAATACTTGTATGGGCAATGAGCGGACTTGGGCAGAAGCCGTGTAAGCAATTTTTTATATAACAGGGATACTGAGTTACCTGGGGGGTGTAACAGCAGGGAGTCAAAGTCATTGGGCGGGGCCTCAGATGCTATGTCCTTCAGTCTGGATGTAAAGTACGATTTTACCTGCTGATAAGATAGGAAGTCCGTCATCGGGACATGATATCTATCTGCTATTTCAGATAATGTAAGCCAGCGTTGTTCTGCAGAATGGAGTAGGTCACTCAAGACCTTAACCCCCCCCCCCGCCCCCCTGACCTCCATAGAGACAGTAGACGGCTCGATTTTCCAGGTGGAAAGTCAGGTACTTCCCACAGCGGGAAATGTTTAGAGCATTGGAATGATTTGTTGAATCTCATACAAATTTGTTTCCATGCCAGGATGGTGTCTCGAACCATGAGGGAGCCCTTCACGGCTGGGTGGAGCGCAGAGAGAGGACCATGAAGTATCGCCATTAAGTTCCATGGCGCGACCAATTGTTTTTCTAGTGCTGTGTTGGAATGTGCAGACGTGTTATGTTGCCAGTCTAACACATACCTGAAAAGACAGGCCAGGTTATAGCCGAGTATATTAGGAAAGTTTACACCACCTTCACCTTTAGACAACATGAGTTTAGAGAGAGCAATCCTCGCTTTCTTACCAGCCCAAATGAATCTAGTGAAAGTAGATTGGAGTGCCACCACATCAGTGTGTTTTAGTAATACCGGTATTGTTTGCAGGGGGTAGAGGAGTTTCGCAAAACCTGACATCTTTATTAGATGACACCTGCCCAAAAGTGACAGTGGAAGCGAGTGCCATCTATACAAATCAGCTTTTATTTTGGCAAATAAGGGGGGGTAGTTAAGGGAGTAGATAGAATGTGGAGTCTTCCCGACTTTTATCCCCAGGTAGGTGATGGCGTTGGTAGTGACCGAGAGCCCCAACTCTTCCAGATCTCTCTTTTGCTTTCTGGAGGGGCGAAAGAGGGGGAGGAGCTCGGATTTGTTCATATTTATCTTGTACCCTGAATAACTTCCAAAGTCCTTCAGGGCATGCGTAATGTTCGGGACATCTCTTAGGGGATCATTGGAGAATAAAATAATATCGTCCGCAAACAAGGCCGCCCGTACCGCCGTCCCTCCGACCTCTATACCAGGAAATACATTTCCAGAGGAGAGATGCCTAGCCAATGGCTCGAGGGCAAGGTCAAAGAGGAGCGGCGATAACGGGCAACTCTGCCAGGTCCCTTTGTGCAAATTAAATACAGGGGAGAGAAATCCTGGGGTATATATTCTAGCTGTTGGTGCCTGATAAATGTGGGAAACATACGTCCTAAATGCTCCAGACACACCAAATGCATCCAAGACCTTGCCCAGCCAAGGCCACCCGACGTTATCAAAAGCCTTCTCGGCATCAAGGGTGATAAGGGTCGGGTGGTCACCTGGTCTGGGAAGGAGATGTACCCTGTCCAACACAGTAAGCACCGTGCGGATATTGGTAACTGCTGAGCGGTTTTTGATAAAGCCAACCTGTTCCGCTGCTATGAGGGTTGGCATTATGATGGAGAGATGATCTGCCATAATTTTTGCCAACAGTTTGGCATCAACGTTTATAAGTGAAATGGGGCGGTATGACCCCGGGGACAAGGGGTCCTTGCCAGGTTTCGGAAGGAGTTTAATGTATGACATATGTGCCGAGTGAGATAGGCCCTTTTCTGTGAATGCCCCGTTAAATAGTTCTGAAAGTGGTGTGGCTATCTGATTGCTCAGGGCTTTATAAAATTCGGCTGTGTAACTGTCTGGCCCAGGGGCTTTGGAAGATTTAAGAGATTTGATGGTTTCAAGGACTATCTGTGGGGTGACAGGAGCATCAAGGAGTTTTAGTTGGTCAGGGGAAAGCCGTGGAAGTTTGAGAGTTGAGAGAAGGGTATTCGTGAGGTCTGGGGGAGAAGAGTCAGTGTATAGCTGTTCATAGAAAAGAGCAAGATGGTCACTGATTTGTTTTGGGCTGGTAAGAAGTTGACCATGTTGGTCACGAAGGCAGGTAATATGGTGCAAATTTCTGCGGCCTCTTGCTAGGTTGGCAAGTAACTTGCCTGCTTTATTACCGTATCTGTGAAGTGTCGCTTCCAGATCTGATTGCGAAAGGTTCTCTCTCTGCGCCGCCCAGTCATCAAATTGGCGTTTGGCTTGGATCCATGTCTCCCTGGAGGTCGGAGTAGGTGTCTGCAAGAAAGTAGTATAACATTGTCTTAGATGATCGCTGGCAGTTGTATATTTCTTCTCAGCTTCTTTCTTTTTTGCTGTCGTGTATGCTATGATGTTACCCCGCAGCACCGCTTTAGCTGCATCCCAGAAGAGGGTGATATCGTCCCTGTGTGAATCATTATCAGAAGCATAGCTGAGCCACCATCCCTTCCACATAGAGATGAACTCCTCATCTGATCCCAGTGCTACAGGGAAACGCCACAGGATATCAGTGCCCCTAGGATATGTTTCAGTTAATGAAATCAACACTGGCGAATGGTCGGAAATGACTAGCTGTTCTATGGAGGTGTGATGTACCTTAGGGAGCAGGGCGTGGGAGGTCAATATGTAGTCTAATCGCGACCACGTCAATCTTGGGGACGAGTAAAATGTGTAGACTCTTTCAGCAGGGTTATGTGATCTCCACGGGTCAGTCAGGCTAGTATGTGTCATTAAAGTGGGGAGAACTTTGTCCCTTGCCGGTATGGTTGGAGGACCTATCTTCTAGCGGGTGTAGTACAGTGTTAAAGTCCCCTCCCAATATTTTGTGTGAAGTGGGGTCGGCTAGCAATTTGGATTCCAGTGTGGAGAAGAATAGGGCGTTATCCCCATTAGGGGCATATATGTTGTAGATACTGAGTGTACCACACGGGGTTTCTATAATCATGTTGTGAAGTCTACCCTCCTCGTCATTAGTTGTGCTAAGCACTTTATGCGGGAGATTTTTATTGATCAGTGTGATGACTCCTGCTTTTTGGTCACAGGATGGGGAGCCATAAATGGCACCCACCCATAATTTGTGCATTCTAGTGAAATCGCCCTGCCCCAAGTGTGATTCCTGGAGCAGCACGATGTCACCCTTTAGTTTGTTGAGGTGGCGCAAGACCATCATGCGCTTTTGTGGGGAGCGCAGTCCCCTAATATTCCAAGATACAATACGCATAAAAAAAACATAAGAGTTTGGTTTGCGAAATATGTTTCATACTCACGAAATCTGGGGGAGGTGATCCAAGTCAGGGCTCCAGATAGCGACCAAATTGGTCGCCAATGCAACTGACATCTTGCAAATGGCGCCCAGATTTATTAATCTGGGCGCCATTTGCGACTGGCCCCGGCGGCGGCGCACTGTCTCTTTAAGGACAATGACCGCCTTCCGCACGCTGCACCGAAGCGTGTCCCCCCACACTGGGGACACGCTTCTCCAGTGACGTCATCCAGCACGTCCGTCATTCATTGGACGGACGGACGCAGAGGCGCCACACTCCTCCAGCGCCTCTCTCCTGCCTCTCGTCACCCGGCGGTTCTTCAAGTTCACCCCAGCGGCACCAAGCTTAGATTGTGGGTGAGTGGGTGAGTACAACCGGAGGGACGGCAGGGGTGGCGGCCGGCCAGTAATGTGTGTGGGGGGACCGCGGCCTGGGCGGGGGATTGGTAGTGTGTCTGTTGTGATGGCGGCCAGGTGCGGTAGTCAGTGCGTGTGGGGTGCGAGGGGGGGGGGGTATGTATAAACTGCACAGTACCACTTCC
Source organism: Dendropsophus ebraccatus (assembly GCF_027789765.1). Lineage (NCBI taxonomy): Eukaryota > Metazoa > Chordata > Amphibia > Anura > Hylidae > Dendropsophus > Dendropsophus ebraccatus. The sequence goes on from NC_091456.1 coordinate 104,886,993, forward strand.
CTCAGTGTCTGTATATATAAACTGCACAGTACCACTTCCCTCAGTGTGTATGTATAGACTGCACAGTACCACTTCCCTCAGTGTCTGTATATATAGACTGCACAGTACCACTTCCCTCAGTGTGTATGTATAGACTGCACAGTACCACTTCCCTCAGTGTCTGTATGTATAGACTGCACAGTACCACTTCCCTCAGTGTCTGTATGTATATACACTGCACAGTACCACTTCCCTCAGTGTCTGTATGTATATACACTGCACAGTACCACTTCCCTCAGTGTCTGTATGTATGCAGTGGCGGTCTTTGGCATCAAGCACCCCAAGCGATCGCTTAGGGCCCCCAACATCCAGGGGGGCCCCCACGCTTCGCTCTTGTGCTCAAGACCGCTGGACAGGGCCGCTGCCCCGCTCGCTGCTGCCATCTGAACTGTAACTATGAGCACTCGTAATGAGCGCTCATAGTTACATGCAGCAGCATTGACAGGGCGGGAGACATTGGCTCCCTTCCTGTCAGTCACTCTTGTGGTCGCAGGAAGGGTTTTCCCTGCGGTCATAAGTGGCAGCTTTGTCCTTGTGGTGTCGGTGCTGCAGTGACATCACTGGAGCATCGACGCCAGGACAAAGGGAGTGCAGCCTCTTGTGATCACAGGGAAAACCCTTCCTGTGGCCACAAGAGTGAAGAGAAGAGGAGACGCCCGGACCCAGGTGAGTATAAGTGTTTGTTTTATTGTGTTATATACTATATGGGAGGGGGAGTGCAGATCGGGGGTCTATATAAATGGGGGAGCACACAGGGGGGCTATGTACTACTGGGGGCAGCACACAGGGGGTCTATATACTACTTGGGGCAGCAGAATGGGGTCTATATACAACTTGGAGAGCACACAGGAGATCTATATCCAAGTGGGGGAGCACAAAGTGGGGCTATATACTACTGGGGGAGCACACAGGGGTCTATATACTACTGGTGGGGCACACAGGGGGTCTATATACTACTGGGGGAACATACAGGGGGTCTATATACTACTTGTGAGGCACACAGGTGGTCTATATATAACTGGGGGAGCACACAGGGGTCTGTATACTACTAGGGCAGCACACAAGGGGTCTATATAATACTGGTGGCGCACACAGGGGGTCTTTATACTACTGGGGGAACCACACAGGGGGTTTATATACTACTGGAGGAGCACACAGGGGTCTATATCCAAGTGGGGGAGCACACAGAAGATCTATATCCAAGTGGGGGAGCTCACAGGGGGGCTAAATACCCCTGAGGGAGCACACAGGGGGCCTATATACTAGTGGGGGAGCACACAGGGGGTATATACAACTGGGGGCAGCACACAGGGGGTCTATATACAACTGGGGCAGCACACAGGAGGTCTATATACTTCTGGGGGAGCACACGGGGGGGCTATATATAACTGGGGGAACACACAGGGGTCTATATACTACTGGGGGAAGCAAACAAGGGGTATATACTACTGGGGCAGGACACAAGGGGTATATACTATTGGTGGCAGCACACAAGGAGTATATATTACTGGCGGTAGCGCACAAACACAAGGGGTATATACTACTGGGGGCAACACACAGCGGTCTATTGTTTTGGAATGCGTGTCGAGGGGGGGGGCCCCAGACATTACTTTGCTTGGGGCCCCAGAAATGCCAAGACCGCCCCTGTATGTATGTACACTGCACAGTACCACTTCCCTCAGTGTGTGTGTGTATGTATACACTGCACAGTACCACTTCCCATATACATTGCCACAGGGGCTATATGTCATCGGCTGCCGGGGGCTATATATATATATATATATATAGTAGATAATTGCCGGTAAGATGGCAGCTGGCTGAGGGAACACACCGGCAGCAGGGGGGTATATGGTTGTCAAGTTGCAAGTTTCCATGTTGAACGTTCTCAAACTAAGAAAAGAAAGGATCTAAAGGAGGATGCTGCCGTGGCCTCTGCACACAGTAAGTCCCATTTAACATAACATTAATTTTACATGTTTTAAAATGTTGGCGATCAAATATTCTATTTGGCGCCTAAATTTTTCAGGTTAGGAGCCAATGGCTCCTAGGCAGTAGCGTAATTTGGTGGGGGCAGAGGGGGCGGATGCTCCCGGGCCCACACAGGCAGGGGGCCCACTGAAGATTTCGCCAGTTAATGCTGACCGCAAAAGCTATTGCTTTTGCAGACAGACTAAACAAATGTTTATTGGCTGTAGGTGGCCCTGGGCCATCATTTAGTGCTCCAGGGAGGCCCACACGGCTACCGAATGTTTTGTCTGACTATTTAGCTGTATGCGCTTGTATGCGAGGAGAAGATACAGTTGAATGCAGCAGGGTGATTGACAAGGAGAGGAGAGCATTGGCTCTCCACCCTGCCAATCACTGTTGTGGCCACAAGAGGCCGTTCCCTCCCTTACAGCTGTGGGACATAGATGATATCATTTGTGTGCTCACAGAGCAGGGAGAGAGTTGACATCAGAAGACTACAGTACTGCAACCGCACAGCAGGTAAGTATGGCTTTTTTCCCCTTAGTTATAGAGGAGGAGACCTATGTGGGTGGGTGGGTCGGACTAACTCCTAGGAAGGATTTCATATATGGGGGTTGGGGTATGGGATGTCCTGGCTAACTTAAAAGGGGATACCTAATTTGGAGGTACAGTACAGTCTACTTACAGTGGTGGTGGTGGTGTCTAACCACCAGGAGCATTACCAGGTAGATTACTGCTGGGAAAGGGGGTGGCCACATGGGGAATACATACCAGGGGGATTACCTAGATGAGATAGTGCTAGAGGGGATGCCTACATGGAGGATACTACATGGAGGTCTAAATACTAGATAGATGCGCAAAGGGGTAGCTAACGTCTATATGAGGGCACAGAGGGCCCTAACTAGTACTACATGGAAACAGAGGAAAATAATAACTATATTGGGGCACAGAAGGCCTAACTACAGAGGGACCTCAATACTATATGGGGAAGCACAGGGAGGGTCTATCTTCTATATGGATGAACAAGGGAGGATAATCTACTATGTTAGGATATAGATGGTGGGCTTTTTACAATATGAGAGCAGGGACCCTGCAAACTATATGAGGGCTAAAATTGGGTCTAAATACTACATGGAGGCATAAATTGGCTGCTCTCATATACCCTGTACACCATGATTATCAGGGCTAATTTCTCCTACATTTTTCATGTATTGTTTCTATGGATTTATGGTAATTATTCCTTTTAGTTATGTATACAGGTTATTTAAAATAGTTGCCTTGAACTGCATGGGACTATTTATTATTACCCAGCATTTGTACTATACATTTACTCTATTTGTACTCCTTTGGGTGTTGCTAATTTGGTCATTGACCATCAGCTATGGTGTAGTCCTCATGCTGCCCAATAGATATTAGACAGATAGATATGAAAAAAAGAGAGATAGAAGAATGGATGGATGGCTAGATAGAAATCAGAAACAGCACCACAGCTTCCTCTATGTTGTTTGTGGTATTACAACTTGTTGTAATCTCTTTTACTGGAACTGAGCTGCGCTACCACATCCAAGCTTTGGAGGAGAGTGGCGCTGTTTCTGGAAAAAAGGCAGCTATGTTTTAGCAATGCTGGATAACCCCTTTATTTTTTACATGGTTACATATGTGAGATGTAGAAAGTCTTTTCCACTGTTCTCAGTCTCTGTTCACTATGAATAATGTTGTAGAAAATACCCTTTATTATTCGGAAAGCATTGTCATCTGCTGAGGTTTCTTATGGGTAACATACTGTAATTGGTTGGGGGCCCACTGAGGCTCACTCGCCCCCCCCTAGGCTGAACCCCTAGCTACGCCCCTGCTCCTAGGTAAATTTTTTAGTCTGGAGCCCTGCAAGTAGTATATTCCCCTTGAGTCTGGTCACGAGAAAAACAATGAACAACACATGAAGGACAAGGACAGGAGAGGTAAGCATAACCCATATAGAAAGGAGGTAAGGGAAAGAGGAAAGGAGAAAAGAAGACAAGCAGAGGAAAAAAACAAAAAAAAAACAAATAACAAAGCGCCACAAGGTGGCAGCATGGCCAGCTCAGGACTCCTGGCCACTCATTAGAAGCGCCCTTGACTTCCTTTTTTCAGGGGGAGGATCACTCCCCCAGATTCAACCTCAGAATTAAAAGGTTTGACTGGGAGGGAAAGAGGGGAGGGGAGGGGGGCGAGATGGGGTGAGGAAGAGGTCGGGAGGGGGGAATGGGAAGGAGAAAAGGAAAGAGGGGGGAATACGGGAGAGCAAGGGTAAAGGGGGGCAGAGGCCCATTACCATACTGATGGCGGACTAGCGGCCCGTTAACCTTGACTATAATGATATTGGGTAACAGTAACTAGAGAAAAAGGCCGGTTAGGCAACTACAAATCCATTGCAAATACTAGTGAGAGGAATGAGTTAATCCATCCAAAGTTTGAAGGAAGATATAACAGGATAAAATAGAAGAAAAATAAATTCTTTTCTCATGAACTTTCCTACATGACTGAATCCTGTTCAAGGACATACAGCTGGTCCACCGTCTGTTCCCAGCAGATAATAAATGTTATTTTATAATTCACATTCTCGTAAGCAGATAACAAATGTTTTTTAGCATCCTTATGTATGTATCAACATCCTTATGTAAACAATTTTAATTGAACATTTAATCTTATTGTATATCCATATCTGTCAAAATATATCCGTAGTTATTCGTTTTTTGAAGTTGATGACGTGTATAGTGTATGACTTTGCATTTTACATTCATATCCATTGGTTTTTCCTGTATAAATAAAGGTGGGTTCTCAGAGATGGAGAACACACCAGACTTGTTTGCAAGATACGTAGTCTGTGTCCTCATTCTAAGTGCATGGTGTGGGAGAGGGGATCCGGACCCATTCTCCAACTCAATTAGGAAACAGCCAACAACAGTAGGCCTTCTTTGGGAAGGCACCTCGACATTATTGGCGCCCGAACAGGGACACGCCCATTACATCGGGAGATCGGATGACCTGCACTGCTGTACCAGGGGAGAGAGGGGTGAACAAGGAGACCACAAAACCTGGCCAGGTAAGAGTAAAAAATTTGTTTGCTCTTTTCTGTGCTCTCCTCCTTCACATCTTTTCTTACCTACCTCTGCAGAGTAAGTTATCAAAGTGAACTCACGATAGGCGTGTCAATTTGAACTTTGTTCTCCTCTTGTTGGCTGTTCTATGTCTGTTTGTCCTAACCTGTGAGGGATAGTATATAGTAGGCGAAGGATTGCTCATTCAGGCTAAAACTGTTACCCAGAGCCCGGCCGTGGTTGTCACAGGTCCTCATAGACACGGAGCGTTGTGCGGTGGGAACAGTGCCAGTGCTAAAACCACTTTGGAATGAGCCTAGTAGCCTAACTATACAAGGACGCTGGACAGTAGTCTGGTTGTTTCCAAGGGAAAGATCTGTAATATGCTAACTACTGTCCTCTGTATACTTGGGGTAACTTGTTTTGCAATCTACATAGCAGCAAGAGTGTATTTCAACATAAGAAAAGGAAGCCCTGAACCGTGGAATATTCTAAGTCCCAGCTTTTGGTAGTGATCCGTGGTCATAAGTGTACAGGACACAAGAAAGAAAATCATCAGTTGATTATTCTGGGTGCCTCCTGTTATACGATCACGAAGTAATATAAAATGGGACAAACAGAATCAAAAGGGGTTTCTGCAACCCACATAGTGACCTGCCGATATGGCAAAGAACAAGCAAAAAGGGCAAAAGCAATGTTGAAATATTTTAACATCCAACACGATGCTGTTTTTAACCCCAATACTTGGACTAAAGTCCAAGAAACAAGGGGAGGATTAATAATTGATAATGGATGGGAAATCACAGTTACCCATATGAAAGATCTATCTCAACAGGCAAAAGACCAACAATGGATGTATGACTGGACAGAGGGAACCTGGGATATAACCCAGAGGGGAGATAACAAAAAGGGACCGAGCCTTACTTCAGCTCCAAATCCCCCCCCTTCTTACACAAAAACAGTAAACGGACCCCCGGGATGGGTATGTTTCAACTGTGGTCAACAAAACCCAGACTGGGAAGACACTTGCTTAGCATGTGGGGCACACAAGCCTCATCCTGATGCTTTGCACCCTGTGATTGAGAGAAGGATATTTATTAAGGAACCAATAGATCCTGCCAATCCTGATGCTCCACGAGATTACCAACTAAGGACATTTGATAAATATAAACCCTGGCAACCTGGGGATCAAATGTCCCTGTTACAGAATGCACCAAATCCTGGAATAGCTCCTGTTAGTTTTTGGAGGTACCTAAATCAAATTCAAGGTACATATAGAGCCGCTTGGATAGACATGATGGATCTTTGTAGAATGAAAATGAGCCCAGTTCAATTTTCCCAACTCCAGGCACATATTGGCAATCGTGTACCTCATGACATAAGGTCAATGGCATCAGGACAACAGTTTATGGCACATTTAAATGCTTTTTGCCAAATGCAACAGAGACAAAAGGGATCCGCAGGACCAGTAATACAAGGTCCTCAGGAATCAGTGACTGACTATTCTTTCAGACTAAACCAGTCATATCAAGATGAGGGACTGGATATACAAGATGCAGCAGTCAGAAGATTGCTAGCAAGAGCTTTCATAGATGGTTTAAGACACCCAATTGCAGATAAACTGAAATTATGTTGCCCAGAGTGGAGACAGGCAGATAATGTGGATGATATGGTTACAAAAGCATGTGGAATCCAATTGGATTTGCAAGAAGGAAAACAAAAAAGAGTCGTGGTAGCTGTGGCCAATGAACAGCAACCTGGCCAGAAACCACGGAGAGGTCCCACTTGCTACTATTGTGGTAAGATAGGACATGTGATCAAGGAATGCAGAAAAAGAAAACGGGACAATAAAGAAGGAGAAAAGGAGGAGTCAGAGCCAAAGAGACAACAATGACTATATGCAGCAGAGGATAAAGACACTAGAGGACCATTTGTCAAAATACCCATACAAGTCTCTGGAGTTCAAACCCAAGCTCTAGTAGATTCAGGAGCCTCAAGATCAATGATACCCTCTGATAAGTTGTCTCCCAATGATATATCAAATGATGCAGTAAGTGTATATGGCTTTGATGGTCAACTACAACAAATTTCTCTTACCCACCCACTAAAAACAAAAATAGGTCCACATATATTGGTATCCAGATTTCTTGTGGGTGGATCTGGGACAATGGCATTTTTGGGTGCTGATCTTTTGTCCCGCCTGCAGGGGAACATACAATATATGGAAGATGGGAATGTTATGTTGAAAATTCCCTCAGACCTACAATCTGAGGCACTGTGTCAAATACTCAGCCTTGAAGAGCAGAATGACAGCATTCCTGCTACTTCTCAGTCTACACTCCTTGATTCCTTACCTCCCATTTTATGGGCTAAGGATAAAATTGATGTAGGAGACATGCCAGTAGCACCAGTAAAAGTGAAATGGAAAGAAAATATCACACTGCCTCAACTTCAACAGTACCCTCTTAACTCTGCTCAAGAAAAGTTATTATCTGAGCAAATAGAACCATTGTTGCAAAGGGGGGTACTGATTAGATTAAAATCTGCAGCCAATACTCCATTATTCCCTGTTAAAAAGAAGACCATCAAGGGACAACCAACTGTTTACCGAATGGTTCATGATCTAAGAGCCATAAATGCAATACTGGAACCCCTCACTCCAGTAGTCCCAAATCCCCATACGCTGCTCAATCAAATACCATCTGGAACACAGTACTATACTGTCATTGACTTGGTCAATGCCTACTGGTCAGTGTCATTGCACCCTGATTGCTACCACCTGTTCACATTCACACACAAGGGTGTCCAATATGCATGGACGAGATTGCCACAGGGAATGGTTCACTCGCCAACTTTGTACTCTGCAGCAATGGCATCTGTCCTAGAAGCCTTTCAGTTGCCACCAGAGACTGTGCTCTTACAGTATGTTGATGACTTACTTCTTTGCTGTCCGACAAAAGAAGTTTGTGAAAAAACAAGCATGGAATTACTGAATTTCCTTGTTACAATACACTGCAAGGTGTCCAGAGACAAATTACAATTTGTCCAAGAGAAGGTCATTTTTCTAGGACATTGTCTATCAGCTGGCCAGAAACATCTGAGTCCAAGTCGCATACAAACTGTACAGCAAGCTAAACCTCCAACCAATGTGAAGAAGCTTCGTGCTTTTCTGGGACTCGTATCTTACTGTAGGCAGTGGATACCAAATGCTGCAAAACTAATGCAACCATTGTATGACTGCACAAAAGAAATTCCTTTCAGATTTCCAGGAGAAGCGGCAGCTGCATTTCAAACTCTCAAGCAAGAATTGTTGAGAGCCCCTGCCTTGAGTTTGCCAAATTACGAGTATCCTTTCTTTCTCTTTATCAGAGAAATAGATGGGTACGCTTTGGGAGTCCTTACTCAGAAACATGATGGCAAACATAGACCTCTGGGGTACTATTCAGTCAAATTGGACTCAGTGGTCAAAGCAGCTCCCACTTGCCTAAGGACTGTTATATCAGTACAAGTCATTGTGGATAAAGCATCAGATGTATCTTTAGATTATCCTACCACCATTCTAACTACTCATGACGTCTATGCCATACTAACACAGGTCCAAACTAAGCATCTGTCAATGGCTAGACAAGTCCGTATGCAATGTGCACTTCTCCTTCCTCCTAATTTCATCTTTCAAAAACTCACAAGTCTAAATCTGGCTGAACTTCTCATATTCACAGATTTGGACAGGGGGGAAAAGGACAGTGACAATGGTGAAGAAACACTTGAAATCATGGAACACGATTGTGCTGAACTAATAGAAGCAGAGTCACAACCTATTCACAATATTTCAAGAATCCCATTGCCAAATCCTGTGCATGAATTTTTCATTGATAGGTTGCAGAATTAACAGCACTGAAAAAGGCCATAGAACAAGCAGGAGATGATGCCACCAATATCTACACTGATTCAGCATACGCACATGGCGTAATCCATGACTCAGGCCACATTTGGGCAGTGAGAGGGTTTCTGACTGCAGCAGGAAACCCTATTAAGCATGGGACTCTGATCAAAGAACTCATAGAGATAGCTGCAAAAACCAGAGATCTTGCAGTGATAAAAGTGGCTGCTCACACACGAGCAGATACCAAGGAGGCCAGAGGGAATGATTTGGCCGACACAACTGCAAAGAAAGCAGCTCTTCTTCCACTAGAACCTGATGAAGAAGTGGATACTGTGAGTGATCAAACAGAATTACAAAAAGTCATTCAGTCTATGACGGAGGAAGAGCTTGACGAATGCACAAGAAAAGGGGTGTTGGTGGATGGAATATGGCATATTGAAGGGTTACCAGTTTTGCCAAAAGCCTGGTTTCCAACCCTTTACTCAGCCTTACATCTACCTAGCCATGTCAGTGCAAATGTGATGTTGCAACAAAGCAGAAAATTCTGGTATGTACCAGGATTCAGGCATTATGTGAATGAACGCCTAAGGGTATGTCACATTTGCCAGGCCAATAACCCTGGACAGACAGTAAAAGTCCCACAAAAACATTTACCAAGGGCTTATTATCCCTTTCAGAGACTTCAAATTGACTACATCCAGATGCCAAAGTCTGGTCCACATGAGTATGTACTTGTCTGTGTGGATCTCTTTTCTGGATGGCCGGAGGCATATCCGGTAAAGTCAGCCAATGCCAGAAATACAGCAGCTAAGATTGCTATGGAACTGGTTCCAAGATTTGGCCTACCAGAAGTCATTGAATCGGATCGAGGAACGCACTTTACTGGTCAAGTGTTCTAAAATGTGTGTCAAGCTTTGGGTATAGACTCACACCCCCTACAGGCCACAGGCCTCAGGAAAGGTGGAAAGGCTGAATGGTACCCTTAAGCTGAAAATACAAAAAACAATGCAAGAGACACATAAACCATGGCCACAGTGCTTACCAATTGCTTTGTATTCAGTGAGAACAGCCCCTCAGGGCAAGACTAAACTCTCTCCATACGAAATATTGTTTGGACGGGCACCGCAGTTGGGGTGTTATCTACCACAGCAGTTGGAAATGAATTGCGATAACCTATCTGCATATGTTATTAGTTTGCAAAAGCAACTAAATAATAACCATTCTCGAGTTTTCTCTTCCCTTCCAGACCCTGAGGCTGATACTGGAGGCCATAAATTACAACCTGGTGATCTTGTCTATGTAAAGAAGCATACTCGAAAAAGTCTTGAGCCCAGATTTGATGGTCCATTCCAAGTGCTTCTGACAACGCCTACATCTGTCAAGTTGGAAGGAAAGGAGACATGGATCCATGCCAGCCATTGCAAACTTGCATCATGATTTTGATCCTGACTGGGTCAAGTGTATCCTTGTTAAAAAACTCTGAGTCTCGAGAAAACATGTTACTAACACATCACAAATTACTTAACATTAAAAACTAAATGTATCTGACTGTTGGATATGTACCCACTCCCCAGTAACTGCATCTTCTCTTGCTTATCTAGCTATTCCTGTCCCATTTGAAGACTTTCTTGATGCTGATTCCTGCTGGGACCAATTAGCTAATAATGATACACAGTACAGTAGTCAGTGGAATGTCAGTGTCACAATTCCAATAGTAGGGTGGATGTCTCTTCCATGGTGGGCGGGTGAAGTGAGGTCTCCAACCCAAGGTTACCAATATCTAGCATTCAAAGGGGGTAGTTGGGTGAGGAGAAACTCTACTCAAATAATACACATGGGAGATGTGCCCTTAGAGAATGTATAAATAATATTCAATAGGACAGATGCTAGTACAGATGTATGGAAACCATCCCTATTAGAGAGAAAGATCATAGATTCCAAATGGGAATGGTCATATTTATTCAAAGGTGGTAATGAGACAACCTGTCAGAATGAACAACATAATTTGTGGTGTGATGATTCATCGGCATACAGTCCAAACGATCCTACATGTGGAAACCCAGATGCTGGATATTGTAGCCCTTTGGGACAAGATCCTGAGTGGTGTGCAATAAAGAGTGTAAGCAAATTGATTGATCTTGCCCATCATCTAGTTTTACAGCATTCTCACCTATGGGACCTCCCAGGAGGAGTGTATTGGGTCTGTGGAAGGAACGTCTACAAATGGCTCCCTGTGGGGATAAATGGTACCTGTACAGTGGTAAGATTGACACCTGCTACCTTTATAGTACAGACTGACGACCTCCCAATAGGTAAGATCCCTAGACATTCACTGACAAAAAGGGCCAAGGACAATAAACCGCGACACAATGGAAGACCTCATCTAGTTCAGATGTCAGCGGCCAACAAATTTTTTAGTACTTTATTTCTGTATCCTATGGTGATGCAAACTTGGGACAAATTAGTTGAAGCCACAGACTATTTAGATGATCAGATATTTGACATACTGGATATACTCAACACCGCAGTAGCAGTGCAGAGGCAACTTATGGTAGTTACTAACCAGCACACTGTGGTGCTTGATTTTCTGACTGCTGCTCAAGGGGGGATGTGTCAGGTAGTTGGCCCTACATGTTGTCATTATGTAAATGATCAGGGAATAGTGCAAATCACAGCAGGACTGAATAAAATTGCACAACTAAGGAAAAAACATGATGAGATGATTTTGGCAGACCAGGATAAATGGTGGTCAGGGGCATTAGCTAGCTTAAATCCTGCAAATTGGTTCAATGGTATGGGAGGATGGTTCATGGGAATACTACAAACAGTTTTTCAGATCATGTTGTTTCTTTTATTGGTCTACTGTGTAATCAAAGGATTATGCTGTTGTTGTCAACAAGTTACAAAGACTAAATCTTATACTCTATAAGTAATGATGTTTGTTTCTTTTCCTTCTAGATTGGCGTTATGATGAGGAAATCTCTTGGAGGAGGATATGCCCATGTGGCTCTAGGTGATGGTGTTGGACCCAGAAGCATCTGCACCCTGACAACCCGCGGTCAGAGAGTGTTTAGGGTACATACTGGGATTTAATCCTGTCCAGGACCCAGATTTCTTCATCATCGCCAAAAAGGGGGGACACTGAGAGGAATGAGTTAATCCATCCAAAGTTTGAAGGAAGATATAACAGGATAAAATAGAAGAAAAATAAATTCTTTTCTCATGAACTTTCCTACATGACTGAATCCTGTTCAAGGACATACAGCTGGTCCACCGTCTGTTCCCAGCAGATAATAAATGTTATTTTATAATTCACATTCTCTTAAGCAGATAACAAATGTTTTTTAGCATCCTTATGTATGTATCAACATCCTTATGTAAACAATTTTAATTGAACATTTAATCTTATTGTATATCCATATCTGTCAAAATATATCCGTAGTTATTCGTTTTTTGAAGTTGATGACGTGTATAGTGTATGACTTTGCATTTTACATTCATATCCATTGGTTTTTCCTGTATAAATAAAGGTGGGTTCTCAGAGATGGAGAACACACCAGACTTGTTTGCAAGATACGTAGTCTGTGTCCTCATTCTAAGTGCATGGTGTGGGAGAGGGGATCCGGACCCATTCTCCAACTCAATTAGGAAACAGCCAACAACAGTAGGCCTTCTTTGGGAAGGCACCTCGACACTAGAAACAAACAATGCTCCATTAGGTATAGAAATAACTGAGGGGAAGGAGCAAATAACCGATCGTTGCAGGGAAATAAACCAAGTGGTTCCCTATAAGATAAGGGGAAAAGATAAAACAACAACAAGAAAAGTAACAGCTGTTCCCATCGTCTTGTTAGATGGAAACATCGGTGACTAGGACCAACGAGTTCTCATAGTCACTCAGGGAGGAAGAGCAGCCGCAAGGTCAGGGGACGCTTGGCGCTGCCTGTGTCTTTTCTTGTCTGGGCTCGCGAGGAAAAGTCCATCTTGTATGTCTTGGGCCATCTCTTCTTGATTGTGCGAGATTGGAACGTTTCCATACTGCCTTCATTATGGATGATTCGCAGAGTGGCAGGGTATTGTAGGCGAAATTTTATCCCTTGCTTGTACAATGTTGAGCAAATTACACTGAAGGCTCTTCGCTTGCGTGTTGTTTCCACCGAATAATCGGCAAACAATAGGACTGTCAGGTAGGGATTTGGGAGGGCACAGACGAGTGCAGCCCTGCAACTGGCACCCGCCCCAGCTGGCCCTACCTGCTTGCCGCGACAGCTCTAAACAGCTGCGGACAACTGGGCGGCGTTCCCTATGCTGTTACAAGTGAAAACACAAAACAAGACAAGACAAGACTCACATAAAAATGGAATGGTCAGAGTCAGCAACAAACGGGCAGCAGAAGGTACAAAATCGGAATCCTAAAGCAAAGTCGAGGTCACAAATCCAAGGTCAGAATCACTAAACAAGTATGGTCAGGGAATAGCGAGATCAAGGCACAATGTGCTATCACAGGCATTGGAGTGAGGGAAGGGGCTGGGATTTATAGTGACCAGGAAGCTAGGTGCTGAGAGCTAACTGGCTAGGTGTCAGGTGTCACAGCAGAAACAATCAGTGAATGAGTCGCAGTAAGAAAATGCAGGGAGAACTGAAAAACATGGAGCGGATCACAGAAGACAAAGAACATAACAAAACCAGGAACGGACTAAGGTAAAAAGCACCGCAGTGCACCAACAGCAGACCGGTTGCTAAGGACGCCGTCGGCGCGCCCTCAGCAACCGGCCCTGCCCGTAACCACGGACGCCATCAGCGTCCCTCCAGGCTGAGCCGTGCGCCTCGGCAGAGGCAGGAGCCGAGTGCGCAGCTCGATTCCTGACAAGGACTTTGGCACCATGAAGAAGGAGAGGTGCGTTCCTGGATCGGAAAGCCCTGAGAATGTCTTCTCGGTCATTAAAGCCTAGGAAGCGCATTATGACTTGTCTCGGTCTAGCACGTAAAGCATTATTGTCTTCAGGAGAGGAGGTGAGGGGCCCCACTCTGTGTGCTCTTTCAACCCTTCTGGGGAAGGACAGGCCCAAGGCTTCTGGCAGGGTGGATTCGCATAATTGTTGCAGTTGTTGGGATTTTATGCTTTCAGGAAGCCCAATTAGGCGCAAATTATTTTGGCGCGCCCTGTTCTCCTGGTCCTCTAATTTTTCTTTAAGGAAAGTTGTCTCTCTTGTCAGGAAGCGCACTTGGGTTACCGTGGAGGAGGCCACGTTCTCTACTTGGTCAACCCTGTGCTCAACAGTGTCCAAGCGCACAGTGTGCTGTTGTACTTCTACCTGCAGAGCCTGCAGGGAAGCAGTTAATGTAGAAACTAAGGTCTCTCTTAAATCTGGGGCTAAACGGTCTGCCACTGCTATGGCAAGATGCTTATAATTGATACGCAGCAGGGGAGAATGTGACGCAGCATCTATTCCGGCCGGTATGGGGATTTGGGAATCTTTGGAAAGGAGGACATAGTCCATGTCTGTGGTACCTGTTGCCGCCGGTGCCTGTGTCTCAGCGGCTTGTGCACCATCCATTGCCCCTGTGTGCGATTCCAAGGCAGTTGCCACCGGCGGGGATGTGCCGTCCGCCATTTTGTGGACCTGTGCTGTGGTCGTCATCATATCGGCTGCCGGCCCTGCGGGCACTCGCAGGACGAAACGGTCCATGCCGGGGGGTTCCGCCGCTGATAAGTAGCCGTGCCGAGGTAACGGGTCTCCGGTCTCGGAAGGGGGAGTCGGTCTGGGTGCGGGAATATTGAGGCGGTCTGGAGGAGCAGTGTCCCGCGCGTCCTCACATCCGGAACCGGAAGTCCATAACCTATTTGTTTCTCTACCTTTCTGCCTTGAAAGTGCACACATACGTACGCCCGGGTATCTGGTACATGTGTCTTGGTTTCTTGGGAGGGCCCTACAGGGCAGTACAGATGCCAGGGCCCACTAAAGGACTGTACTGTAGTCTGTGCAGGCCCCAGTGTGGGACTGGGGTACCTGTGACCCACCAATAGGACTGATCATAGGGGGCATCCAAATAAAGAACCCATCAGAAGCGACATGCTGACCTTTTCCCATCTTGTACTGATGTATCTGTTACCACAGTTGCCTAAATAACAATAACTACAACTCTCAGAATGCCTTACACTTATGAACCTCTCAGAGAATGCTGGGAGTTGTAGTTTCCGAGGGGACAACCCCTTGAGTTGTCTGCTCATTTGTACTTCAAATCCCAGCACATCCTGAGGACTTCAGACTGCAGGAAATTCTGGGAGTTGTGGTGTTTGCAGCTGTTGTGCTTAGAAGGTCCCAGGTGCATTATATACTGGATGCTGTGTGGGGGATCAGAGTATTTAGCTCAGAGTGTGGAAGTGACCCCAGAACAGCACTAATATGTGGCTGCACAGGTGGTATACATGTACTGTATGTGGTTGCACAGGTGGGATACATGTAGTCTATGTGGCTGCACAGGTGGGATACATGTACTGTATCTGGCTACACGGGTGGGATACATGTACTGTATGTGGCTGCACAGGTTTGATACATGTACTGCCTACCTCCCAAATTTTTGGACGGACAAAGAGAAACACTTGTGGTTCAGTCTAGGGAAATTTTACAGATATTTCTATACTTTTTAATTAATGGCTGCATTCACAAACCAGGATCTGCTACAGAATGATGCATTTAGTTACATTGATATCTGCAAAAGATCCTGTATGTGTGACTGCATCCTTAGCAGTGGCGTAGCTACCACGGTCGCAGCGGTCACTGCTGCGACCAGGCCGCTACCAAGGGGGGCCCGCCCCCCCTTGCCACTGTACTGCTCCCCTCCCACTTCCTCTTGTGACCGCAAGCAATGTTTTGCTTGCGATCACAAGAGGGAGGCTGGGACGGGCCCCCGGCTGACTTGCGGCTCCCAGCTTCCTGGCTCTGTCCCGTACCATCCCCGGCAGGCTGCAGCACACACACCAGTGAGCTCTGTGTGCGTCCTGTCACTGCCTCAGCGCACACAGACCTCACTGGTGTGTGTGTGCTGCATAGTTGCCATCGGTTTTGCCGGGACTGTCCCGATTCTGAGAAGAGAACCCATGCAAAACCATGTCCCAGGAAGCTCTGCCCCGCAGCGAGAAAACCCGCCCCCACCTGCGCATGTGACTAGGAGGCTACAGAAACCATACAGGTGAGGATGATGAAGGATGGTGTGGTATGATGATGAAGGAACAAGAGGATGATGAGGGGTGTAGTGGTATGATTGAAGGGCAGGAGGATAATGAAGGGTGTAGTGGTATGATGAAGGAACAAGAGGATGAGGAGGGGTGGAGTGGTATGATGAAGGAAGAGGATGATGAGGGGAGTAGTGGTATGATGGAAGGGCAGGAGAATGATGAGTGTATTGGTGTGATGATAAAGGAACAAGAGGATGATGAGGGGTGTAGTGATATGATAAAGGAACAAGAGGATGATGAGGGGTGTAGTGATATGATAAAGGAACAAGAGGATGATGAAGGGTGCAGTGGTATGATGATAAAGGAACAAGAGGACGATGAGGGGTGTAGTGGTGTGATAATGAAAGGGCAGGAGGATGATGAGGGGTGTAGTGGTGTGATGATAAAGGAACAAGAGGATGATGAGGGGTGAAGTGGTATGATAAAGGAACAAGAGGATGATGAGGGGTGTAGTGGTATGATGATGGAAGGGAAGGAGGATAATTAAGGGTGTAGTGGTATGATGATGGAACAAGAGGATGATGAGAGGTGGAGTGGTATGATGATGAAGGAAGAGGATGATGATGAGGGGTGTAGTGGTATGATGGAAGGGCAGGAGGATGATGAGGAGTGTAGTGGTGTGATGATAAAGGAACAAGAGGATGATGAGGTGTGTAGTGGTGTGATAATGGAAGGGCATGAGGATGATGAGGGGTGTAGTGGTATGATGATAAAGGAACAAGAGGATGATGAAGGGTGCAGTGGTATGATGATGAAGGAACAAGTAGATGATGAAGGGTGCAGTGGTATGATGAAGGAACAAGAGGATGATGAGGGGTGTAGTGGTATGATGAAAGGGCAGAAGGATAATGAAGGGTGTAGTGGTGTCATGATAAAGAAACAAGAGGATGATGAGGGGTGTAGTGGTATAATGATGAAGAAACAAGCGGATGATGAGGGGTGTAGTGGTATGATGAAGAAACAAGAGAATGATGAGGGGTGTAGTGGTATGATGATGAAGGAACAAGAGGATGATGAGGGGTGTAGTGGTATGACGAAGGAACAAGAGGATGAAGGGTGGTGTAGTGGTATGATGAAGGAACAAGAGGATGATGACGGGTGTAGTGGTATGATGGAGTAAGGATGATGAAGGGTGTAGTGGTATGATGGAGTAAGAGGATGATGAAGAGTGTAGTGGTGTGATGATGAAGGAATAAGAGGATGATGAAAGGTGTAGTGATGTGATGATGAAGGAATAAGAGGATGATGAAGGGTGTAGTGGTATGATGATGAAGGAATAAGAGAATGATGAAGGGTGTAGTGGTATAATGATGAAAGGGCAGGAGGATAATGAAGGGGTATTAGTATGATGATGGACAAGGATAAAAGGGGTAGTAATATAAAGATAGAGGAGCAGGAGAAGGAAAGGAGGTTGTAGTATGATGATGGAGGGGCAGGAGGATGAAGGTGGTTGTAGTATAATGATGGAGGGGCAGAAGGATGAAAGGGGTAGTAGTATGGTGATGGAGGGGCAGGAGGAGGGGACAACATTGGGGGGCATCTGTAAGGGGGATAAAATGGGGGGCATCAACAAGGTGATAACATGGGGGCCATCTATAAGGGGGACAACACAGGGGGGCCATCTATAAGGTGAACTATACGGGGGTGCATGCACAGAGGGGGGCATATACTATAAGGGGGGTCACATAGTGTCAGGACTACCTACTAAATGAGGGTGTAAAGGGGCCAATACAGATGTGCAGTTAGAAGAGAGATGAGGATGGTGCCAGAGTGAGGAGCCTAATATGTCTGTCTGGCATATTCTGTGGATTCATGGCTCGGAGAAGTTCTCATAATGGCCCAGGACAGATTGAGACGATGAAAAAGGAAAAACTCTAATCAGAGAGACATCCCCTGTGAGTCATCTGATGTAACTGCACTGTATTGTATATGGTATACAGAGCCTGTGTAGAGCTGGGTACCTCTATATGACTGGATAAGGTGATAGTGATCTATGTACAGAGGATTTTATTCAGTAGCAGAAGTTAGTCAGTATGTGGTGGTATTAGTCAGTAGCAGCAGTAGCATTAGTCAGTATGTGGTGGTATTAGTCAGTAGTAGTAGTGGTGTTAGTATGTGGTGGTGTTAGTCAGTAACAGCGGTGGTGTTAGTCAGTATGCGGTGGTGTTATTTGTTACTTGAAATCTGGTACTGTGTTTTATTGGATTTAGTATACTGGATTTGGTCAGTAACAATATGGTGGTGATGGTAGTGGTTGTGGTGTGGCGGTAATATTTCCCGCTTATATACTGGTAATATTGGCAATATTGGTCTCAGTATACAGGATTTGGTTATTAACAGTATGGCGGTAATATGTACGGTGATAATATTTCCTATATACTGGTATTATTGGTATTGGTATTATTGGTCGGCTATCTTGGGATAGATTATATATATATATATATATATATATATATATATATATATATATACTGTGTGTATATATATATATATATATATATATATATATATATATTTATATATACACACACCAATAGTATCGAGGAAGGGGGGGCCCAAGTTGACCTCTTGCACCAGGGCCCAAGAGACATTAAAGGGAACCTGTCACCCCCCGTGCCGGGGTGACAGGCTCCCGACCCCCCGTTAGAGCCCCCTATACTCACCTAATCCCGCCGGGTCCCGCTTCTGGAGGTGGTCGGGTGACGGAGATCTCAGCCGCTGCAGCCCGGCGCGCGCGCTGAGAGATGAGTCCAACACCCATAGAGAATGACAGGAGAGTCCAGCGCTCCGTCATTCTCTATGAGCGTTGGACTCATCTCTCAGCGCGCGCGCCGGGCTGCAGCGGCTGAGATCTCCGTCACCCGACCGGATCCAGAAGCGGGACCCGGCGGGATTAGGTAAGTATATGGGGCTCTAACGGGGGTCGGGAGCTTGTCACCCCGGCACGGGGGGTGACAGGTTCCCTTTAAGTACGCCCCTGATCCTTAGGTCCCATTCACACCTCAGTAACCCTGTCTGTAATTGTGGAATCATGGACAGGATCACAAATGTGTTTCAGTAACTGTCCACATTTGCAGGGACCCACTGTCAGATAGGTGACACGGACGCACAATGGCTTAATCATTTTTTTGCGGCACGGATCATGTCCCCAAAATGGATCCGTAACACCTACAGATGTGTGTGTATGTATGTGTGTGTGTGTGTATGGGGCCTTATGATCTCATAATTCATCTGAATAGAACAATTATTAGGATCAAACTTGCACCTCATGATAGAATAATTTAAGTTTGGGTCTATTATACAGTAAGAAACCACTTTCTAGAGCAACAAAGAAAGTTTTTAATGCAAATCTAAATCCTAGGTCAAAAAGAGGGACATGTAAGGGGAAAAGAGGGACTGTCCCTCCAAGAGGGACACTTGGGAGGTATGGTACTGTATGTGGCTGCACAGGTGGGATACATTGCCTGTATGTGGCTGCACAGGTGGGATACATGGATGGGATATATGTACAAATGGGATATATGTACTGTATGTGGCTGCTTAGGGGGAGATGAAAGAGAAAAACAACCATGCTGCAGGGGGGGGGGGCACAGATATAAACTTACAATAAAACAGCATCAGAGAGGGGGTGGGGGCTCTGTGCTTTCTCTTACACAGTCCACCCTCTATCTTACAACTTCCAACAGCCTGACAAACACACTGACACTAATCACTCACTATCAGAGCTGCTGCTGTTGCTCCTCTTCACAGTGCTGTCCCTGGCAGCCACAATCCTGCAGGATCCCTCCAGCCCCTATCATCACATGCTCTCTCCTCTCCTCCTCACACAAGGTATGCCGAACAGTGGAGTTCAGGAAGGGGGAATCTTTCATCACATGCTCTATCTCCTCTCCTCCTTATACAAGGTATGCCAGACAATGGAGTACAGGAGGGGAGGGAGTGTCAGCAGCAGTAGTGTGCAGGGGGAAAGGAGGAGAGAGAAGAACCAGCCCTGTCCGGGTACAGCATCCAGTCACTAAAGGGGCCCTATAGGAGCATGGGGCCCGCACTTTCCGGGTGCTGATGCCATCTGGGGGGCCCACTACAGACATGTGCCATGCTGAGATAACACTTTAGGGTCTGAGCCTGGCCGGCCCCTCTTTTGGCCTGGGCCCCTGTGCAGCTGATGTTCAGTACTAACCCTGCACTACAGTGAGCAGGCTGAACATCAGCACACCGGGCCCCTTTCTCTCTGGGCCTTTGGAGGTGCTGGGGCCCCGGAACTTGCCTGTTGTGGATCCATGGACTGGGATGGGGCTGGATCTGTCCGGGTACATTCTCAAAAGTACAAGGATGCCACATTTGTCCATGATGATATCTCTTGTCTTGGAAGGTGTGGAGTAACTCCAGACAAGCTTCCCGGTAAGGGTAGGGGGACAGTCAAGGAGGTCAATCTTAGAATTCCAACCCTCGTAGATCCTAAATTTGTCCTGTTATTGTACAATTTTACTAGAGATGAGCGAACCTCGAGCATGCTCAAGTCGACCTGAACCCGAACTTTCAGCATTTGATTAGCGGTGGCTGCTGAACTTGGATAAAGCCCTAAGGCTATGTGGAAATCATGAATATAGTCATTGGCTGTATCCATGTTTTCCAGACAACCTTACAGCTTTATCCAAGTTCAGCAGCCCCCGCTAATCAAATACCGAACGTTCGGGTTCGGATCGACTTGAACCCAAATCCGGTTCGCTCATCTCTAAACTTTACCCTTATCTGGCCTATTTGCAGGGCAGATATTGCTGGAAGTGGTCTGCCCTAAAAGAGAACCAATCACCTAAATGTAACTGTCCCTATTATGAAAGTATATCTCTCCCTAAGTCTATTCATGAAGATACAGACTGCATTTGCGGTCTGTATCTTTATACTTTACCTGATCCTCTGTTCCCTGGCTGTTCCGGTGGGCGCCGCCATCTTGATGACGTCACTTGCGTTCCAGCGGTGCGTTCCAGCGTGACGTCATCAAGATGGCGCCGCCGCCGGAACAGCCAGGGAACAGAGAATTGGGTAAAGTATAAAGATACAGACTGCAAAGGCAGTCTGTATCTTCATAGATAGACTTCATGAAGATACAGACTGTATTTGCAGTCTGTATCTTTATACTTTACCTATCCTCTGCTTCAGTGCCGCACGGCCGGGCGCCGCCATCTTGATTACGGGCCTTGCGTTCCACCGCTGGAACGCAAGTGACGTAATCAAGATGGCGGCGCCGGCCTTGCTGCACCGAAGAAGAGGATAGGTAAAGTATAAAGATACAGACTGCAGAGGCAGTCTATATCTTCATAAATAGATTAGAGAAGAGGGACTAGAAAATACACAGCGATCTTGCGCTGTATAGCGCGAGATCACTGTGTATTAACGGAGCGGCGGGCAAAGGATCATGGGAACCTTTCCTGCCGCTCTGCATGACGGGAGTTTCCTGTCTCGCGCCGGCTCTTTTGAGCCGGCTCGAGACAGGAAAGTAAAAAGTGAATAATTAAAAAACGTGGCAATAAAAATAATGAATTATATTTACAAATGTCAATAAAATGATGATTTACATCTAATTGGGGAATAAAATTTTTTTAACTTTCGTCCATGATTGGTTCTCTTTAAAGGGGAACTATCAGCAGGTTAGACGATTCTAACCTGCTGATAGCCCTCTAGTGCACATGGAATGCCCAGATAGTGTGTCTCTTACCTTCCTCCTCGGCACTGTTCCCATGCTGTTAGCAGTTTTCTCCTCGGGCCAGAACACTGTCAGGAGCCCTGGCCCGTCATCATAGCGCCACGCTCCTAATGATAATCAATGGAGCAGGCCGGCTGGCGCTCTGAGGGCAGGGCAGTGCTCTAGTCATGATTGGGGCTGTCAGGAGGTGGACACAGGGAATTGTTGTTAAAATGTAAAAATTGTAACAACAATTTAAACTGTGTCCTGGACATGATGGTGGCATACAGTGGGGTGGCGTACAGTATGTCATATACTCAGTAGGACCTAATGATTGGCTTTTTCACTAGGCCTATACAGAGTAGTATTTCCCATATATTTTTTATTCGATGGGATTAATGGGGGTCCATGCTTGGGGCCTGGCATAGTAGGAATTTGGATGGGTGGCGATGAAGTGAGTGCCTCTTCAGCGCTGTAACACTGCTGGGAATGTTGCGACTGGAGTGACATTTTGTTGGTTAGTCACAGAAACAGCTCCCAAAAGTGAAAGGGAGCCTGCAGGGGAGCAGACTGGGGAAACATGTATCAGACCTGCAGACATAGATACAGTATCAGGGCTGCAGATAAGGGTTTATTGTCCAATCCCCCCCCCACCCCCCCGGCCAGGATTCCATTGACCTCAGTGCAATGCAAATTTTCAGTTCATCATGGCCGGTGTTGCAATTTGCAACTACGGCCAGGCCTGTATTTAGAGTTCATGCTGCCCTAGGCACTTTGCACGCTGAGGCGCCCCCCCCCCCCCCCCCGCGCCATTGCTGTACATGCATGGTATGTACCCTGGCACTTGGGTGCCGCTTTGCTTGATGCCCGCTGTTCTCATCAAACAGACGTGTTGGAGGAAGGAAGGAGGCCGGGGACGTCTTAGTTTGGGGACTGGTTCTGTCCAGTGTTGGACTGGGGTACCTGGAGCCTGTATCTGTGACAAATCTCAGAACACTCTCCATTTATACAGCTCTCAGGGTATGCTGGGAGTTGTAGTCTCTGAGAGGACAACCCTGTAATAAATCACTGTGTGCAGAGTCTCCTGGTGGCTGCAATCTGTGGGTGACAACCATCAGCCCTGAAGGTCCAGCAATACATCTGTCTACAGCGGCAGCTATCAGAGGATTGTACTACTTTACTACAACTCCCAGCATATCCTGACGGTGGCAGACTGTCAGTACATGCTGGGAGTTGTAGTGCCTGCAGCTGTTGTAGTTGGGTCCTATACACTAAATGCTTTGTGGCATATAAGAATACAGAGATCTGTGGGGGCTCAGTGCAGGGAAGTGACCCCAGAACATCACTAATAGGGGATAGAACAACAACATCTCCCCCTATATCTTATTAGTGATAATCTGGGGTCACTTCCCTACACTGAGCCCCCACAGATCTATGTATTCTTATATGCCACAAAGCCTCCAGTGTATAATGCACCTAGGACCCAACTACAACAGCTGCAGGCACTACAACTCCCAGCATATCCTGAGGGCTGCAGACTGTTCTGGGAGTTGTAGTGCCTGCAGCTGTTGTAGTTGGGTCCTGGAGGCGTTGTGGGAGATCAGAATACATAGATCTGTGGGGGCTCAGTGCAGGGACGTGAGCCCAGAACATCACTAATAGGGATAGGGGGAGATGTTTTTGTTCTATCCCCTATTAGTGCTGTTCTGGGGTCACTTACACACACTGAGCCCCCACAGATCTATGTATTCTGATCTCCCACAAAGCCTCCAGTGTATAATGCATCTAGGACCCAACTACAACAGCTGCAGGCACTACAACTCCCAGCATTTACTGACAGTCTGCAGCCCTCAGGATATGCTGGGAGTTGTAGTGCCTGCAGCTCTTGTAGTTGGGTCCTAGTTTAAAAGTTTGTGCTAGAGTACTGTAGTGACCGCAGGGCTGTGTCAGTACACTACCGCAAACAATACACTGACCCATTGAGACCCCAATGGTACACAGGCTCTGCACACTATAGAAGTGATTACAGTGCAGTTACTAATGACTCACAGGTGACGTCTTCTCGAATTGCCGTCGCTAACTTTTTGCTTTCTTCTCCGTCTGGCGCAGCATCATGAAGACTTCTCCGACCACAACTCGTCTGCAGTGTGGGCAGCTGGGGGTGACTGGGAAAGGGAGGCAGCTGGGGGGTGACTGGGGAAGGGAGGCAGCCTGGGGGGGGGACTGGGGAAGGGAGGCATTTGGGGGTGACTGGGGAAGGGAGGCAGCTGGGGGTGACTGGGGAAGGAAGGCAGCTGGGGGAGCCAGGGAGAGCAGCTGGGGGAAAGGGAGAGCAGCTGGGGGAAAGGGGAGCAGCATGGAGGGGCAGCTAGGGTGGCAGGGGAGAAGCTGGGATTCAGGGGGGGGCTGGGGCTCAGGGGAGAAGCTGGGGTTCAGGGGGAGCGGTAGGGGGGCAGGGGAGAAGCTGGGATTCAGGGGGAGAGGCTGGGGACAGGGGGAGAGGCTGGAGGTCAGAGGGAGAAGCTGGGGGTCAGGGGGAGGGGCTTTGAGGCAGGGGAGCAGCTGAGAATGCAGGGCAGAGAGGCTGGGGGCAGGGGAGAGGCTGGGGACCAGGGGAGAGGCTGGGGGGCAGGGGGAGAGGCTGGGGGGCAGGGGAGATGCTGGGGTCAGGGGAGAGGCTGTGGGTCAGGGGAGAGGCTGAGGGTTAGGGGGAGAGGGGGACCTCCAGCCTCTCCCCCTGCCCCCAGCCTCTCCCCCTGAATCCCAGCTTCTCCCCTACCCCCCAGCCTCTCCCCCTGCCCCCCAGCCTCTCCCCTGGTCCCCAGCCTCTCCCCCTAACCCTCAGCCTCTCCCCTGCCCCCCAGCCTCTCCCCTGCCCCCAGTCTCTCCCCCTGCCCCCCAGCCTCTCCCCTGCCCCCAGCCTCTCTGCCCTGCATTCTCAGCTTCTCTGCCCTGCATTCTCAGCTGCTCCCCTGCCTCTAAGCCCCTCCCCCTGACCCCCAGCTTCTCCCTCTGACCTCCAGCCTCTCCCCCTGCCCCCAGCCTGTCCCCCTGATGCCCAGCTTCTCCCCTGCCCCCTACCGCTCCCCCTGAACCCCACCTTCTCCCCTGAGCCCCAGCCCCCCCTGAACCCCAGCTTCTCCCCTGCCACCCTAGCTGCCCCTCCATGCTGCTCCCCTGCCCCCCAGCTACTCTCCCTTTCCCCCAGCTGCTCTCCCTTTCCCCCAGCTGCTCTCCCTGGCTCCCCCAGCTGCCTCCCTTCCCCAGTCACCCCCAGCTGCCTCCCTTCCCCAGTCACCCCCAGGCTGCCTCCCTTCCCCAGTCACCCCCCAGCTGCCTCCCTTTCCCAGTCACCCCCAGCTGCCCACACTGCAGAAGAGTTGTGCTCGGAGAAGTCTTCATGATGCTGCACCAGACGGAGAAGAAAGCAAAAAGTTAGCGACGGCAATTCGAGAAGACGTCACCTGTGAGTCATTAGTAACTGCACTGTAATCACTTCTATAGTGTGCAGAGCCTGTGTACCATTGGGGTCTCAATGGGTCAGTGTATTGTTTGCGGTAGTGTACTGACACAGCCCTGCGGTTACTACAGTACACTAGCGCAAACTTTTAAACTAGGACCCAACTACAAGAGCTGCAGGCACTACAACTCCCAGCATATCCTGAGGGCTGCAGACTGTCAGTAAATGCTGGGAGTTGTAGTGCCTGCAGCTGTTGTAGTTGGGTCCTAGGTGCATTATACACTGGAGGCTTTGTGGGAGATCAGAATACATAGATCTGTGGGGGCTCAGTGTGTGGAAGTGACCCCAGAACAGCACTGATTGGCTAAGTGGCCTGTCAGCTGACAGGCCGCTCTGAAGCTACAGCGCGCGGGACCTGGGAAGAAGCGGACTACAGCAGCAGCCCTGGAGCGTGGATAGGTAAAGTATACCGTTTAAGCAAGGGCTGCAAGGGCATCGGTAATGATTATCGGGCCGTGTAATAGGCCCAGTAAACGAGCGCCGATCTAGCAGTTTCCCTTTAAGGCTAAGTTCCCACAATGTAAAATAAGTGAAAATTATGTTGCTACAAAACAATAGCTCTTATTAAAGGGGTTGGCCACTTTATAGTAAAATAGGTCAGTACAAAGTATTAGTAAGTGTGCTCAATGTATATACTGACAGCAGCTCCCTGTGTACCTCAAAACACCACAGAGCAGGGCAGCCCAGCCTGGAGGAGGAGCAGGGGCTGGCTGGCAGATTTTAGCCTGGGGGGCAAGCACACGGCACTGGCCCTTGACTGGCAGGCTAGCGGCCCATCCACCACCCTGGCCCTTACCTGGTATTACCCTCCCCAAATAAGTGCGGGAAAGGAAGATTACACATGCGCCACAGAATTATAGTATTGTGGCCAGTGTTCCCAGCCACGAAAAGCCCTTGTGATATACATCTATTGGATTAAAGGGAACCTAGCTCCAGGTGCACAGCATAGTACCTTAGGATGCCTTTAAACAGAGAGATTTATCTGACCGATGTTTGAAGCCAAAGCCAGGAACAGACTATAAGCAGAGAACAGGTAATAAAGGAAAAACTGAGATTTCTCCTCTTTTCAACTCCATTCCTGGCTTTGGCTTCAAAAATCTGTCAGCTAAATCTGTCTGTGTGAATGCACCCTTAAGGTACCATGCTGTGTACCCGGTGACCCTGTTATCAGTGCTGTAATGCCCTTTTGGTTCTCTTATCATGTTAAAACCATCAGCCCTGAATCTCTGCAGCACCAGCTGTTATCAGAGGATGTACTACAACTCCCAGCATATCCTGAGGGCTGCAGACTGTAAGTAAATGCTGGGAGTTGTAGTGTTTGCAGCTGTTGTACTTGGAGGATTCCTGGTGTATTGTATACTGGAGGCTTTGTGAGAGATCAGTATACAGAGTTCTGTGGGGGATCAGTGTGTGGATGTGACCCCAGAACAGAACTAATAGGGGATAGAAGAAATATACCATTACTGACCAAATCCAATACACCAGTATATAAGAAACATATATTGTCACTGTGACCACAACCATTACCACCCCATACTAACTAATACCACCACACCATAACTGAGATCCAGTATAACAAGACCAATAATACCAGTATAAAAGAAACAAATATCACAACCCCTTCACCACCACCGCCATTACTAACTAACATCCACTGTACAAATACCAGGATCATCCCCATAGAAGGTTCTCATTATTAAAATGTGTCTGCTGGTTGTGATCTCATGTGTAATCAAAGATACATAATGAACTGCTAGATAGCTATTTCCTACTGGATATCTATCTATCTATCTATCTATCTATCTCCTATCTATCTATCTATCTATCTATCCATTATCTATCTATCTATCTATCTATCTATCTATCTATCTATCCATTATCTATCTATCTATCTATCTATCTATCTATCTATCTATCTATCTATCTCCTATCTATCTATCTCCTATCTATCTATCTATCTATCTATCTATCTATCTATCTATCTATCTATCTATCCATTATCTATCTATCTATCTATCTATCTATCTATCTATCTATCTATCTCTCTATCTATCTATCTCCTATCTATCTATCTATCTATCTATCTATCTATCTATCTATCTATCTATCTATCTATCTATCTATCTCCTATCTATCTATCTCCTATCTATCTATCTATCTATCTATCTATCTATTTATCAGGGGTGATTCTAGCCTCTCTGCTGCCCGAGGCGAACTATAGAATGACGCCCCCCCCCCCCCCCCCCCGTCAATCCGCCCACATTATAATCCACTACTGCCCCCCCCCCCCCCACTGCTGTCCCCAATAAACATAATGTTTGGTCCCTTGCTGCACAGAGGATGTCAGGAGAGGAGGGGGCTGACTTTATAGGAGAGGTCCCAGCAGCACAGAGGATGTCAGGAGAGGAGGGGGCTAATCCTATAGGAGAGGTCCCAGCAGCACAGAGGATGTCAGGAGATGAGGGTGCTAATCCTATAGGAGAGGTCCCAGCAGCACAGAGGATGTCAGGAGAGGAGGGTGCTAATCCTATAGGAGAAGTCCCAGCAGCACAGAGGATGTCAGGAGAGGAGGGTGCTGATCTTTTAGGAGATGGTCCCCCTCTTCCCCCCTTATAGATGGTCCCCCTCTTCCCCCCCTTATAGATGGTCCCCTCTCCCTTATAGATGGTCCCCCTCTCCCCCCCTTATAGATGGTCCCCCTCTCCCCCCTCCCTTATAGATGGTCCCCCTCTCCCCCCTCCCTTATAGATGGTCCCCCTCTTTCCCCTCCCTTATAGATGGTCCCCCTCTTCCCCCCTTATAGATGGTCCCCCTCTTCCCCCCCCTTATAGTTGGTCCCCCTCTTCCCTCTCTCCCCCCCCTTATAGATGGTCCCCCTCTCCCCCCCCCTTATAGATGGTCCCCCTCTCCCCCCCCCCCTTATAGATGGTCCCCCTCTTCCCTCTCCCCCCCTTATAGATGGTCCCCCTCTTTCCCCCCTCCCTTATAGATGGTCCCCTTCCCCCCCTATAGATGGTCCCCCTCTTCCCTCTCTTCCTCCCTTATAGATGGCCCCCCCCTTATAGATCGTCCCCCTCTTTCCCCCCTCCCTTATAGATCGTCCCCTCTTTCCCCCCTCCCTTATAGATGGTCCCCCTCTTTCCCCCCTCCCTTATAGATGGTCCCCCTCTTTCCCCCCTCCCTTATAGATGGTCCCCTTCCCCCCCTACCTTATAGATGGTCCCCCTCTTTCCCCCCTCCCTTATAGATGGTCCCCTTCCCCCCCTACCTTATAGATGGTCCCCCTCTTTCCCCCCTCCCTTATAGATGGTCCCCTTCCCCCCCCTATAGATAGTCCCCCTCTTCCCTCTCCCCCTCCCTTATAGATGGTCCCCCCCCTTATAGATGGTCCCCCCTTATAGATCGTCCCCCTCTTTCCCCCCTCCCTTATAGATCGTCCCCCTCTTTCCACCCTACCTTATAGATGGTCCCCCCTCCCCCCCCCCCCCCTGCACAGCAGATAAAACAAAAACAAAAAACAGCACACAACTCACCTACCCTCCGTTCCCCCGTCGAGCCTCTCTGGTCTGGTCCCGGCTGATGTGCGGCTGCCCGGGGTGTCCCGTCCTGTCCCCGGCAGCGCGCGCATCACAGAGCTCCCCGTGCGCCTGTGACTTCCGGCGCACAGGGAGCTCTCTGATGCGTGCGCTGCCGGGGACAGGACGGGACACCCCCGGCAGCCGCACATCACCCGGGGGACTAAGGCTGCATTCCCACGTTCCGTGATCCTGACGGATCACGGACGTGGAATGCATGTACTGGAGCCCCCCCCGCGCCCGGGCAGTATCTGTAATGAGATGCTGTGAGCGGGGGGGACTGTATTCATAAGCGCCGCGCTGTAGTATCAGCACGGCGCGGCTGATTTAGTACAGCGGGGCGCTTATGAATACAGTCTCCCCCGCTCACAGCATCTCATTACAGATACTGCCCGGGCGCGGGGGGACTCCAGTACATGGTACAATCAGTGGCGGATTATAATGTGGGCGGCCGCCCGAACCGCCCATATTATAATCTGCCACTGAATGCCGCCAGAGCCGTTTTAATACATTGGTGGGCCCAGTGCACAGCCCTCAAGAGTGGCCCCCCCCCTTACCTTTCTGCACATTGTATAATGTACTGAATTTGCCCCCACACTGTATCAAGAGCCCCAATACATACAGTAGTTACCTTATAACACTATTTCCACAATACAGTGATTACATATTACATAAAAACTGCACTAAACAAAACAGAAAGATATTACCAATGATACCATTACATAATACCGCCACATCATGACCCCTAACACTACAATCCTATAACAGAGTGCAGTTACATCCAGTGACTCACCGGGGGTGTTTTCTCCAATCAGAGTCTGTCACCTTTTCTTTTTCTCTCCATCCAGCCTGGGCCACCTTGAAGTCTTCTCCTGGCTGTGAATCTTCTCTCCAGAATCTGCCAGACAAATATTTTAGGCTCCAACACATCCAGTAGTTAGGTCCCTTGTACCCCTATACAGTAGTTACACCCCTCTGTACTCCTACATAGTTACACCCCTCTGTGCCTCCATAGTTTTAAGGTGTCCCTGTAGTATATAGACCCTCATGTGCTCCTCCAGTTATATACAGCCCTCCTGTGCGCTCCCCCATTAGTATATAGCCCCCCTGTGCACTCTCCCCAGTAGTATATAGCCCCCCTGTGCTCTCCCACAATAGTATATAGCCCCCCTGTGCTCTCCCACAATAGTATATAGCCCCCCTGTGCTCTCCCCCAATAGTATATAGTCCCCCTGTGCTCTCCAATAGTATATAGACCCCTATGCTCTCCCACAATAGTATATAGCCCCCCTGTGCTCTCCCCCAATAGTATATAGCCCCCCTGTGCTCCCCCCAATAGTATATAGCCCCCTGTGCTCTCCCCAATAGTATATAGCCCCCCTGTGCTCTCCATAATATATAGCCCCCCTGTGCTCTCCCCCATAGTATATAGACCCCTGTGCTCCTCAATATGATATAGCTCCCTGTGCTCACCAATAGTATATACCTCCCCTGTGCTCCCCAATAGTATATAGTCCCCTGTGCTCCCCAATAGTATATAGCTCCCCAGTGCTCCCCCATAGTATATATTCCCCTGTGCTCCCCCATAGTATATAGCCCCTCTGTGCTCCCCAGTAGTATATAGCCCCCTGTGCTCCCCAGTAGTATATAGCCCCCTGTGCTCCCCAGTAGTATATAGCTCCCCTGTGCTCCCCAGTAGTATATAGCTCCCCTGTGCTCCCCAGTAGTATATAGCTCCCCTGTGCTCCCCCATAGTATATAGCTCCCCTGTGCTCCCCCATAGTATATAGCCCCCTGTGCTCCCCCATAGTATATAGCCCCCCTGTGCTCCCCCATAGTATATAGCCCCCTGTGCTCCCCCATAGTATATAGATTCCCTGTGCTCCCCATAGTATATAGACCCCTGTGCTCCCCAGTAGTATATAGTCCCCTGTGCTCTCCCATAGTATATAGGTCCCCTGTGCTCCCCCATAGTATATAGCTCCCCTGTGCTCCCCCATAGTATATAGCCCCCTGTGCTCCCCCATAGTATATAGCTCCCCTGTGCTCCCCCATAGTATATAGCCCCCTAAGCTCCCCCATTGTATAAAGCTCCCTGTGCTCCCCAGTAGTATATAGCCCCCTGTGCTCCCCAGTAGTATATAGCTCCCTGTGCTCCCCCACAGTATATAGCTCCCCTGTGCTCCCCCATAGTATATAGCCCCCTGTGCTCCCCCATAGTAAATAGCCCCCTGTGCTCCCCAGTAGTATATAGCCCCCTGTGCTCCCCAGTAGTATATAGCTCCCCTGTGCTCCCCAGTAGTATATAGCTCCCCTGTGCTCCCCAGTAGTATATAGCCCCCTGTGCTCCCCCATAGTATATATTCCCCTGTGCTCCCCCATAGTATATAGACCCCTGTGCTCCCCAGTAGTATATAGCCCCTTGTGCTCCCCCATAGTATATAGCTTCCCTGTGCTCCCCATAGTATATAGCTCCCCTGTGCTCCCCCATAGTATATAGCCCCCCTGTGCTCCCTGATAGTATATAGCTCCCTGTGCTCCACCATAGTATATAGCCCCCTGTGCTCCCCATAGTATATAGCTCCCCTGTGCTCCCCAATAGTATATAGCTCCCCTGTGCTCCCCCATAGTATATAGCCTCCTGTGCTCCCCCATAGTATATAGCTCCCCTGTGCTCCCCCATAGTATATAGCCTCCTGTGCTCCCCCATAGTATATAGCTCCCCTGTGCTCCCCCATAGTATATAGCCCCCCTGTGCTCCCTGATAGTATATAGCTCCCTGTGCTCCACCATAGTATATAGCCCCCTGTGCTCCCCATAGTATATAGCTCCCCTGTGCTCCCCCATAGTATATAGCCTCCTGTGCTCCCCCATAGTATATAGCCCCCTGTGCTCCCCCATAGTATATAGCCCCCCTGTGCTCCCCCATAGTATATAGCTCCCCTGTGCTCCCCAGTAGTATATAGCCCCCTGTGCTCCCCCAAAGTATATAGCTCCCCTGTGCTCCCCCATAGTATATAGCCCCCTGTGCTCCCCAATAGTATATAGCCCCCTGTGCTCCCCAGTAGTATATAGCTCCCTGTGCTCCCCCATAGTATATAGCCCCCTGTGCCCCCCATAGTATATAGCCCCCTGTGCTCCCCCATAGTATATAGCCCCCTGTGCTCCCCCATAGTATATAGCCCCCTGTCCTCCCCCATAGTATATAGACCCCTGTGCTCCCCCATAGTATATAGCCCCCTGTGCTCCCCCATAGTATATAGCCCCCTGTGCCCCCCCATAGTATATAGCCCCCTGTGCCCCCCCCCCATAGTATATAGCTCCCCTGTGCTCCCCAGTAGTATATAGCCCCCTGTGCTCCCCCATAGTATATAGCCCCCTGTCCTCCCCTATAGTATATAGCCCCGTCCTCCCCCATAGTATATAGCCCCCTGTGCCCCCCCTAAACCCCCCCCCCCCCGCCCCCCCCCCCCGTAGTATATAGCTCCCCCTCCCATATAACATTGAAAAAAACAAACACTGTTACTCACCTCGGTCCACGCGTTCCTCTTCTCTTCCCTCCTGTGGCCGCACTTCCTGCGGTCACAAGAGGCTGCACTCCCCTCACCCTCGCGCCGACGCTCCAGTGACGTCGGCCGCTAGAGGGAGAGTGCGGCCTCTTGTGACCGCAGGAAGTGCGGCCACAAGAGTGACTGACAGGGAGGGAGCCAATGGCTCTCTCTCTGTCAGTGTCGCTGCTGCTGCAGCGCTGAAGCGCCGCAGCAGCAGCGGACGGGGGCAGCGGCGGACGGGGGGGCCCTGCAGGGGGCGCCATGGAGGGGTAAGTAGATTACCCATCCATGGCGGTCCCCCCTGACAGGCTGGTGGCCGGAGCCCTGTGCGACCGCATTGGTCGCACATAGCAACGGCCGGCCTGCTCGGGGGGGGCCCCTTTAACCAGTGGGCCCGGTGCACGTGCACCATGTGCCCTCTGGTTAAAGCGGCCCTGAATGCCGCCCCCATGAAGATAGCTGGTGGCGCCGCCTGAGGCAGACGACTCAGGTCGCCTCATCATTGCGGCGCCCCTGCTATTTATCATCTATCTCCTATCTATCTCCTATCTATCTCCGGTATAAGAACACTGACAATAGAACACAGTTGTCAAACTCCGTCCCTCCAGTTGTTACAACACTACAAATCCCATCATGACTGGACAGATAAACCATGACGGGAATTGTAGTTTTGCAACATCTGGAGGGACATAGTTTGACACCCCTGATAAGTTATAAGACCTTATAAGTTATTATAGTGCAGTTATATTCAGTGACTCACAGTAGGCGTCTTCTCTGCATGAAGAGACGTCCACTTTTCCTTTTCTTCTCCATCCGGCTCCGGCCATCATGAAGGCTTCTCTGGCCATGACTCCTCTCCACGGGATCTGTCAGACAGACATTTTAGGCTTCTTGCTCCAGCAACATCCTCATCAATACATCCCTCCATATAGAATAGCCCCCCGCTGCACATCTCTCCATATAGAATAGCCCCCCCCCCCCCCCCACCCCCCGCTGCACATCTCTCCATAAAGAAAAGCCCACCTGTGCATCCCCCATATAGGATAGCCTGGTGTATTGTATACTGGAGGCTTTGTGAGAGATCAGTATACAGAGTTCTGTGGGGGATCAGTGTGTGGATGTGACCCCAGAACAGAACTAATAGGGGATAGAAGAAATATACCTGTTACTGACCAAATCCAATACACCAGTATATAAGAAACATATATTGTCACTGTGACCACAACCATTACCACCCCATGACTAACTAATACCACCATACCATAACTGAGATCCAGTATAACAAGACCAATAATACCAGTATAAAAGAAACAAATATCACAACCCCTTCACCACCACCGCCATTACTAACTAACATCCACTGTACAAATACCAGGATCATCCCCATAGAAGGTTCTCATTATTAAAATGTGTCTGCTGGTTGTGATCTCATGTGTAATCAAAGATACATAATGAACTGCTAGATAGCTATTTCCTACTGGATATCTATCTATCTATCTATCTATCTATCTATCTATCTATCTATCTCCTATCTATCTATCTATCTATCTATCTATCTATCTATCTATCCATTATCTATCTATCTATCTATCCATTATCTATCTATCTATCTATCTATCTATCTATCTATCTATCTATCTATCTATCTCCTATCTATCTATCTCCTATCTATCTATCTATCCATTATCTATCTATCTATCTATCTCCTATCTATCTATCTATCTCCTATCTATCTATCTATCTATCTATCTATCTCCTATCTATCTATCTATCTCCTATCTATCTATCTATCTATCTATCTATCTATCTATCTATCTATCATCTATCTCCTATCTATCTCCTATCTATCTCCGGTATAAGAACACTGACAATAGAACACAGTTGTCAAACTCCGTCCCTCCAGTTGTTACAACACTACAAATCCCATCATGACTGGACAGATAAACCATGACGGGAATTGTAGTTTTGCAACATCTGGAGGGACATAGTTTGACACCCCTGATAAGTTATAAGACCTTATAAGTTATTATAGTGCAGTTATATTCAGTGACTCACAGTAGGCGTCTTCTCTGCATGAAGAGACGTCCACTTTTCCTTTTCTTCTCCATCCGGCTCCGGCCATCATGAAGGCTTCTCTGGCCATGACTCCTCTCCACGGGATCTGTCAGACAGACATTTTAGGCTTCTTGCTCCAGCAACATCCTCATCAATACATCCCTCCATATAGAATAGCCCCCCGCTGCACATCTCTCCATATAGAATAGCCCCCCCCCCCCCCCACCCCCCGCTGCACATCTCTCCATAAAGAAAAGCCCACCTGTGCATCCCCCATATAGGATAGCCTGGTGTATTGTATACTGGAGGCTTTGTGAGAGATCAGTATACAGAGTTCTGTGGGGGATCAGTGTGTGGATGTGACCCCAGAACAGAACTAATAGGGGATAGAAGAAATATACTGTTACTGACCAAATCCAATACACCAGTATATAAGAAACATATATTGTCACTGTGACCACAACCATTACCACCCCATACTAACTAATACCACCATACCATAACTGAGATCCAGTATAACAAGACCAATAATACCAGTATAAAAGAAACAAATATCACAACCCCTTCACCACCACCGCCATTACTAACTAACATCCACTGTACAAATACCAGGATCATCCCCATAGAAGGTTCTCATTATTAAAATGTGTCTGCTGGTTGTGATCTCATGTGTAATCAAAGATACATAATGAACTGCTAGATAGCTATTTCCTACTGGATATCTATCTATCTATCTATCTATCTATCTATCTATCTCCTATCTATCTATCTATCTATCTATCCATTATCTATCTATCTATCTATCTATCTATCTATCTATCTATCTATCCATTATCTATCTATCTATCTATCTATCTATCTATCTATCTATCTATCTATCTCCTATCTATCTATCTCCTATCTATCTATCTATCTATCCATTATCTATCTATCTATCTATCTATCTATCTATCTATCTATCTCCTATCTATCTATCTCCTATCTATCTATCTCCTATCTATCTATCTATCTATCTATCTATCTATCTATCTATCTATCTATCTCCTATCTATCTATCTATCTATCTATCTATCTATCTATCTATCTATCTATCTGTCATCTCTCTCCTATCTATCTCCTATCTATCTCCGGTATAAGAACACTGACAATAGAACACAGTTGTCAAACTCCGTCCCTCCAGTTGTTACAACACTACAAATCCCATCATGACTGGACAGATAAACCATGACGGGAATTGTAGTTTTGCAACATCTGGAGGGACATAGTTTGACACCCCTAATAAGTTATAAGACCTTATAAGTTATTATAGTGCAGTTACATTCAGTGACTCACAGTAGGCGTCTTCTCTGCATGAAGAGACGTCCACTTTTCCTTTTCTTCTCCATCCGGCTCCGGCCATCATGAAGGCTTCTCTGGCCATGACTCCTCTCCACGGGATCTGTCAGACAGACATTTTAGGCTTCTTGCTCCAGCAACATCCTCATCAATACATCCCTCCATATAGAATAGCCCCCCGCTGCACATCTCCCCATATAGAATCGCCCCCCCCCCCCCGCTGCACATCTCTCCATAAAGAAAAGCCCACCTGTGCATCCCCCATATAGGATAGCCCCCCCCTGTGCATCCCCCCATTTAGAATAGCCCCCCCCCTGTACATCTCCCCATATAGAATAGCCCCCCCTGTGCATCCCCCCATATAGAATAGCCCCCTTGTGCAACCCCCCTCGTAGAATAGCCCCCTGTGCATCCCCCCTCATACAATAGCCCCCTGTGCATCCCCCTTCATAGAATAGCCCCCTGTGCGTTCTCCTTTATAAAATAGCTCCCCCTGTGCATCCCCCTTATAGAATAGCTCCCCCTGTGCATCCCCCCCTCATAGAATAGCCCCCTGTGCATCCCCCCTCATAGAATAGCCCCCCTGTGCATCCTCCCATATAAAATAGCCCCCTGTGCACCCCCTCATAGAATAGCCCCCTGTGCATCCCCCTCATAGAATAGCTCCCCCTGTGCATCCCCCCTCATAGAATAGCTCCCCCTGTGCATCCCCCCCTCATAGAATAGCCCCCCTGTGCATCCCCCCATATAGAATAGCTCCCCCTGTGCATCCCCCCTCATAGAATAGCCCCCTGTGCATTCCCCTTCATAGAATAGCCCCCCTGTGCATCCCCCTTCATAGAATAGCTCCCCCTGTGCATCCCCCCATATAGAATAGCCCCCCTGTGCATTCTCCCTTATAGAATAGCCCCCCTGTGCATCCCCCCTTATAGAATAGCCCCCCCATGCATCCCCCCAATATAGAATAGCTCCCCCTGTGCATCCCCCCATATAGAATAGCCCCCCTGTGCATTCTCCCTTATAGAATAGCTCCCCCTGTGCATCCCCCCTTATAGAATAGCTCCCCCTGTGCATCCCCCCCTCATAGAATAGCCCCCTGTGCATTCCCCCAATATAAAATAACCCCCCCCCCCTGTGCATCCTCCCATATAGAATAGCCCCCATGCACCCCCCCATATAGAATAGCCCCCATGCACCCCCCCATATAGAATAGCCCCCTGTGCATCCCCCTTCATAGAATAGCCCCCCTGTGCATTCTCCTTTATAGAATAGCCCCCCTGTGCATCCCCCCTTATAGAATAGCTCCCCCTGTGCATCCCCCTTATAGAATAGCTCCCCCTGTGCATCCCCCCCTCATAGAATAGCTCCCCCTGTGCATCCCCCCCTCATAGAATAGCCCCCTGTGCATCCCCCCTCATAGAATAGCCCCCTGTGCATCCCCCTTCATAGAATAGCCCCCCTGTGCATCCCCCCCTCATAGAATAGCCCCCCTGTGCACCCCCCCTTATAGAATAGCTCCCCCTGTGCATCCCCCCCTCATAGAATAGCCCCCTGTGCATCCCCCCCTAATAGAATACCCCCCCTGTGCATTCTCCTTTATAGAATAGCCCCCCTGTGCATCCCCCTAATAGAATATCCCCCTGTGCATCCCCCCTCATAGAATAGCCCCCTGTGCATCCCCCCTCATAGAATAGCCCCCCATGCACCCCCCCATATAGAATAGCCTCCTTGTCCATCCCCCCTCATAGAATAGCCTCTTGAGCATCCCCCCTCATAGAATAGCCCCCTGTGCATCCCCCTTCATAGAATAGCCCCCCTGTGCATCCCCCCAATATAGAATAGCTCCCCCTGTGCATCCCCCCATATAGAATAGCCCCCCTGTGCATTCTCCCTTATAGAATAGCTCCCCCTGTGCATCCCCCCTTATAGAATAGCTCCCCCTGTGCATCCCCCCTCATAGAATAGCCCCCTGTGCATTCCCCCAATATAGAATAACCCCCCTGTGCATCCTCCCATATAGAATAGCCCCCATGCACCCCCCCCATATAGAATAGCCCCCATGCACCCCCCATATAGAATAGCCCCCTGTGCATCCCCCTTCATAGAATAGCCCCCCTGTGCATTCTCCTTTATAGAATAGCACCCCCTGTGCATCCCCCTTATAGAATAGCTCCCCCTGTGCATCCCCCTTATAGAATAGCTCCCCCTGTGCATCCCCCCTCATAGAATAGCTCCCCCTGTGCATCCCCCCCTCATAGAATAGCCCCCTGTGCATCCCCCCCTCATAGAATAGCCCCCTGTGCATCCCCCTTCATAGAATAGCCCCCCTGTGCATCCCCCCCTCATAGAATAGCCCCCCTGTGCACCCCCCCTTATAGAATAGCTCCCCCTGTGCATCCCCCCCCCTCATAGAATAGCCCCCTGTGCATCCCCCCCTAATAGAATACCCCCCCTGTGCATTCTCCTTTATAGAATAGCCCCCCTGTGCATCCCCCCTCATAGAATAGCCCCCTGTGCATCCCCCCCTCATAGAATAGCCCCCTGTGCATCCCCCTTCATAGAATAGCCCCCCTGTGCATCCCCCCCTCATAGAATAGCCCCCCTGTGCACCCCCCCTTATAGAATAGCTCCCCCTGTGCATCCCCCCCTCATAGAATAGCCCCCTGTGCATCCCCCCCTAATAGAATACCCCCCCTGTGCATTCTCCCTTATAGAATAGCTCCCCCTGTGCATCCCCCCTCATAGAATAGCCCCTGTGCATCCCCCTAATAGAATATCCCCCTGTGCATCCCCCCTCATAGAATAGCCCCCTGTGCATCCCCCCTCATAGAATAGCCCCCTGTGCATCCCCCCTCATAGAATAGCCCCCTGTGCATCCCCCCTCATAGAATAGCCCCCCATGCACCCCCCCATATAGAATAGCCTCCTTGTCCATCCCCCCTCATAGAATAGCCTCCTGAGCATCCCCCCTCATTGAATAGCCCCCTGTGCATCCCCCTTCATAGAATAGCCCCCCTGTGCATCCCCCCAATATAGAATAGCCCCCCTGCGCATCCCCCTTCATAGAATAGCCCCCCTGTGCATCCCCGCAATATTGAATAGCCCCCCTGCGCATCCTCCCATATAGAATAGCCACCTTGTGTATCCCCCCTCATAGAATAGCCCCCTTGTGCACCCCCCCTCATAGAATAGCCCCCCCCCCCCCCCCGGTGTGGCCACATGTTAATGGGTTTAAAAAAAAAGAAAAACAACTCACCTCTCCTCGGGCCGGATCTTCAGTGTGCAGCAGCTTCTCCCTGCTGCTGCAGCGCGGCGGCTCCTCTCCTCTCCCTTTCCTATCAGGTCCTCAGGGGCGCGTCAGGGAAGCGGCCGGCCGCGCTATTCTTTCAGTCTCAACTACTGCAGAGAGTCGGCCGCGGGTTGCGGCCCACTCATTGGTGGGGAAGACCGGCCCGGGGGGCACATGCCCTCCTGCCCCCCGGCCCAGCCCGCCCCTGAGGAGGGGAGTCTGATATTAGCTATATGAGGTACACAGTGAGCTGCTGTCAGTATATACAGTGACTACACTTACTAATACTGTACACTGAACTATTTTACTATAAAGTGGCCAACCCCTTTAATCATTATGATCATTAATAATGGCTGTTGTTTTCCAACAACGACCGTTACTTGGCCTTATTTGGGAACACAACCGAAGTTGATCACACAACATAAATTTTCAATTAATCACAGCCGTAGTCAGGGCCGTATTTGCCACTAGGCACCCGTGGTCCGGTGCCTAGGGCGGCACCCGCAGGGAACACTTTTTTTATTATTTAAAAAAAAAAACCTCCGTAGGCACTGGCCCACGGGTGCCTAGTTCGCGCCGTGGGGGGGGGGGGGGTGACGGAGTGGCCGGGAGCAGGAGCAGGATGGGCAGGCAGGCTGGTTCCCTCCCCCCATGCAGCGCCGGGGTCCGGGGTGCGAGGCCGGGGGTGAGCTTCCGGCACACACAGTCTGACAGAGGCCGGAAGCTCACAGCTGCAGCCCCGCGGTCCCGGATCTTCTCTCCTGCTCGGCGGCGCTCACGTGATGTGACGTCATCGCTGAGCAGGAGAGAAGATCCAGGACCGCGGGGCTGCAGCTGTGAGCTTCCAGCTTCTGTCAGACTGTGTGTGCCGGAAGCTCACCCCCGGCCTCGCACCCCGGACCCAAGACCTCGGCGCTGCAAGGGGGGAGGGAAGCAGCCTGCCTGCCCATCCTGCTCCCGGCCGCCCCGTCTCCCCCCCAGTCTCTCCCCCCTGCCCCACAGTGTCTGCCCGCCCCCCGGCATCCTCAGCTGCCCCCCTGCTGGGGGGCAGCCTCTCCCCCTACCCCCAGACTCTCCCCTGCCCCCCCAGACTCTCCCCTGCCCCCCCAGACTCTCCCCCTGCCCCACCAGACTCTCCTTTGCCCCCCCAGACTCTCCCCCTGCCTCTCCCCCTGCCCCCCAGCCCCTCCCCCTGCCCCCAGCCTCTCCCCTGCCCCCCCAGCCTCTCCCCCTAACCCTCAGCCTCTCCCCTGCCCCCCAGCCTCTTCCCCTGCCCCCCCAGCCTCTCCCCTGCCCCCCCCAGTCTCTTCCCCTTCCTTCTCGCCCAGGGGAGAGAGGCTGGGGACCAGGGGAGAGGCTGGGGGGGGGGGTCAGGGGGAGAGGCTGGGGGTCAGGGGGAGAGGCTGGGGGTCAAGGGAAACGCTGGGGGTCAGGGGAGAGGCTGAGGGTTAGGTGGAGAGGCTGGGGGGTAGGGGAGAGTCTGGGGGGGCAGGGGGAGAGTCTGGGGGGGCAGGGGAGAGTCTGGGGGTAGGGGGAGAGGCTGCCCCCCAGCAGGGGGCAGCTGAGGATGCCGGGGGGTGGGCAGACACTGTGGGGCAGGGGGGAGAGACTGGGGGGGAGACGGGGCGGCCGGGAGCAGGATGGGCAGGCAGGCTTGTTCCCTCCCCCCTTGCAGCGCCGAGGTCTTGGGTCCGGGGTGCGAGGCCGGGGGTGAGCTTCCGGCACACACAGTCTGACAGAGGCCGGAAGCTCACAGCTGCAGCCCCGCGGTCCCGGATCTTCTCTCCTGCTCAGCGATGACGTCACAACACGTGAGCGCCGCCGAGCAGGAGAGAAGATCCCAGACCTCGGCGCTGCATGGGGGGAGGGAACCAGCCTGCCTGCCCATCCTGCTCCTGCTCCCGGACACTCCGTCACCCCCCCCCCCCACGGCGCGAACTAGGCACCCGTGGGCCGGTGCCTACGGAGGTGTTTTTTTTTTTTAAATAATAAAAAAGTGTTCCCTGCGGGTGCCGCCCCCCGCAGGTCGCCGCCCTAGGCACCGGACCACGGGTACCTAGTGGCAAATACGGCCCTGACTACGGCTGTGATTAATTGAAAATTTATGTTGTGTGATCAACTTCGGTTGTGTTCCCAAATAAGGCCAAGTAACGGTCGTTGTTGGAAAACAACAGCCATTATTAATGATCATCATGATTAACCCCTTAGCGACCCATGACGTATCTGATACGTCATGGTGCCGCTCGGGGTGTTCAGAGCGGGGTCCCGCCGGGACCGCGCTCTGAACGGCGCTGATCCCGGCTGACACGTGCAGCCGGGCAGTGCCTCTATTAGCCGGCGCGGGTCCCGTTGCCGCGCCGGCTAATTAAGCCTCTAAGTGCAGCTGTCAAACCTGACAGCTGCACTTAGAGGCACTGCGCCGCACGTCCCTGGTGTCTAGTGGGACGGATCCGTTCTTCTGCCCGTGCCGGGCCTCAGCGTCGGAATGACGCTGATCCCGGCTCGGCAATAGATTGCTATGGCCTGCAGCAGGCCATAGTAATCTATGACCGATCTAATCGATCTTTGCTGTGTATATACACAGCATTGATCTCTATGAGAGATCAGTGCTGTCTATATACAAGTCCCCCAGGGGGGCTTCTAGTTACAGTAAAAAAAAAAGTAAAAAAGTGTTTTTATTAATAAAAAATCCCCTCCCCTAATAAAAGTCCAAATCACCCCCCTTTTCCCATTTTATAAATATAAATTAATAAATAAATAAATAAATAAACATATTTAGTATCGCCGCGCGCGTAATCGCCCGAACTATTAATTAATCACATTCCTGATCTCGCACGGTAAACGGCGTCAGCGCAAAAAAATTCCAAAGTGCAAAATTGCGCATTTTTGGTCGCATCAAATCCAGAAAAAATGTAATAAAAAACGATCAAAAAGTCGTATATGCGCAATCAAGGTACCGATAGAAAGAACACATCATGGCGCAAAAACTGACACCTCACACAGCCCCATAGACCAAAGGATAAAAGCGCTATAAGCCTGGGAATGGAGCGATTTTAAGGAACGTATATTTGTTGACAATGGTTTGAATTTTTTACAGGCCATCCGATACAATATAAGTTATACATGTTATATATCATAGTAATCGTAACGACTTGAGGAACATGCATAACAAGTCCGTTTTACCATAGGATGGACGGCGTAAATGCGAAACTCCCCGAAATCAAAACAAATTCGTTTTTTTTAAATTTGACAGCGCAAATGATTTTTTTCCAGTTTCGCAGCATAGGTTATGGAAAAATAATGCCTGTCATTGCAAAGTACAATTGGTTTCTCAAAAAATAAGCGCTCATATACATCTCTAGGTGAAAAAATGCAAGCGCTATGGACAGGGGCGTAGCTAGGGGTTCAGCCTAGGGGGGGCGAGCAAGTCTGAGTGGGCCCCCAACCGATTATGTTACCCAAAGGGAACCTCACTTAACAACAATGCTTTCTAAATAATAAAGGGTATATTCTGCTCCATTACTCAGAGTGAATTAAGATAAAGAGCAGTGTTAGAGGCTTCTACATTTACATATATAGACACATAAAATGAAAGAGGTTCTTCAGGATAAGAAAAACATGATTGCTCTCTTCTAGAAAAAAAAAAACACCACCCCTGTCTTTATCTTGTGTGTGTGTGTGTGTGTGTGTGGTATTGAAGCTCGGTTGCTTTCCACATGTTTCCACATGTCCAGCTCCCCCTGTTTCCACATGTCCAGCTCCCCCTGTTTCCACATGTCCAGCCCCCCCTGTTTCCACATGTCCAGCCCCCCCAGTTTTCCACATGTCCAGCTCCCCCTGTTTCCACATGTCCAGCTCCCCCAGTTTACACATGTCCAGCTCCCCCAGTTTCCACATGTCCAGCTCCCCCAGTTTCCACATGTCCAGCTCCCCCTGTTTACACATGTCCAGCTCCCCCAGTTTCCACATGTCCAGCTCCCCCTGTTTCCACATGTCCAGCTCCCCCAGTTTACACATGTCCAGCTCCCCCAGTTTCCACATGTCCAGCCCCCCCAGTTTTCCACATGTCCAGCTCCCCCAGTTTTCCACATGTCCAGCTCCCCCAGTTTACACATGTCCAGCTCCCCCAGTTTCCACATGTCCAGCTCCCTCAGTTTCCACATGTCCAGCTCCCCCTGTTTTCACATGTCCAGCTCCCCCTGTTTCCACATGTCCAGCTCCCCCAGTTTCCACATGTCCAGCTCCCCCTGTTTCCACATGTCCAGCTCCCCCTGTTTTCCACATGTTCAGCTCCCCCCTTTTCCACATGTCCAGCTCCCCCAGTTTTCCACATGTCCAGCTCCCCCAGTTTTCCACATGTCCAGCTCCCCCAGTTTTCCACATGTCCAGCTCCCCCTGTTTCCACATGTCCAGCTCCCCCTGTTTCCACATGTCCAGCCCCCCCAGTTTCCACATGTTCAGCTCCCCCCTTTTCCACATGTCCAGCTCCCCCAGTTTTCCACATGTCCAGCTCCCCCTGTTTCCACATGTCCAGCTCCCCCAGTTTTCCACATGTCCAGCTCCCCCTGTTTCCACATGTCCAGCTCCCCCTGTTTCCACATGTTCAGCTCCCCCCTTTTCCACATGTTCAGCACCCCCCCTTTTCCACATGTCCAGCACCCCCCCTTTTCCACATGTCCAGCACCCCACCCCCCTTTTCCACATGTCCAGCACCACCCCCCCTTTTCCACATGTCCAGCACACCTCTGTTTTCCACATGTCCAGCCTCACCCCGTTTTCCACATGTCCAGGTCGGCCTTCCCCTGTTCTGTGTGCAGCAGCAGCAGTCATAGGCGGCCGTCCGGCTCCTATGCTG
The DNA here is from genome assembly GCF_027789765.1 of Dendropsophus ebraccatus. NCBI lineage: Eukaryota > Metazoa > Chordata > Amphibia > Anura > Hylidae > Dendropsophus > Dendropsophus ebraccatus. The sequence goes on from NC_091456.1 coordinate 104,931,063, forward strand.
TTCAGCAAGTGACTGACCTGGTGCGAGCGCGGGAGACGGAACCCAGAGGGACAGCGCCGCGCCGGAGGTGATTGACAGGTGGGCGGCGCACGTACCAGCAGTGGTGCGCTGAGGCCATACGCAACCTCAGTGCACCCGATCAGCTTAAGATGGCGGCGGCCGCGGCGGAGTGACATGGGGGGGCAGGGCCGGACTGGGACTGAAAATCAGCCCTGGCACTCACACCCCTCCAGCCCACATACCATAACACACTTAGGTCATGTTGTGTTGTATTTCAACTCATTTTTATTTACAGAAATGGTGCCAAGTCTATCCATCTCCTATCTATCTCCTATCTATCTATCTATCTATCTATCTATCCATCTCCTATCTATCTCCTATCTATCTATCTATCTATCTCCTATCTATCTATCTATCTCCTATCTATCTATCTATCTATCTATCTATCTTCTATCTATCTATCTATCTATCTATCTATCTCCTATCTATCTATCTATCTATCTATCTATCTATCTATCTATCTCCTATCTATCACCTATCTATCTATCTATATCTCCTTTCTATCTATCTATCTATCTATCTATCTATCTCCTATCTATCTATCTCCTATCTATCTATCTCCTATCTATCTATCTATCCATCTATCTATCTCCTATCTATCTATCTATTATCTATCTATCTATCTACTGTATCTATCTATCTCCTATCTATCTATCTATCTACTGTATCTATCTATCTCCTATCTATCTATCTATCTATTATGCAACAACAGGTTACAGCAGTGATAATATATATAAGTAGGGTCCTAGGGAAATTTGTAGGATATGTAAAATAATATTACACATTTCCTGTATAATGTTAGCACTGGTAAGACAATTTTCTATGCATGATAATACTGTATATCTCTAAATAGCTATTATAGTTACCAAAAAACACCAGTATACAGGAAGCGAATATCATCATTACTGTTACTGGCCAATCTATTATAAAGAGACTGATACTACCATTATTACAGTATACAAGTAACAGATAATACCTCAACACTATGGCCACTACCATCATTACAACAACATGACTAATACCACTATACTGTCACTGAATAAAATCCACTACACGAACACAAGTAATACCAATAAAAGGAGTATACACAGGACAAATAATACCATGACCACTGCCATCATCACCATACAGTGACTGGATAATACTGCTGTACTGTCTATAAATAATATTCCCTTTATAGCACCAGTATATAAAATGCAATATTCTACCTCAGCATTGACTAGAGATGAAGTTCAGAGAATTTGGGTTCATGTGAACCTGAACTTACTGTAAGGTCACTCATCTCTAGCAGTGACCAAATAGAGGTAGAGATCCAGCTATACAAAGGATCTACAGACCTTAAAGGGGCAGTCCACCAAAAAATAATTTCTTTCAAATCAACTGGTGCCATGAAGTGCCAGAGATTTGTAATTCACTTCTATTAAAAAATCTTAAGTCTTCCAGTACTTATCAGCTGCTGTGTGTCCAGCACGAAGTGGTGTTTTCTTTCCTGTCTGACAAAGTGCTCTCTGTTGCCTCCTCTGTCCATGTCAGGAAATGTCCAGAGCAGCAGCAAATCCCCATAGAAAACATCTCCTGCTCTCCAGACTGGAAATAATACAACTTCCTGTTGGGCATACAGCAGCTGATAAGTACTGGAAGGCTTGAGATTTTTTAATAGAAGTAACTAACAAATCTCTGGCACTTCATGGCAGCAGTTGATTTGAAAGAAAAAATTTTTGGGTGAACTACCCCTTTAAGAGTGTGTTCACACATAAAGGATATGCACCAGATTTGATGCTGCAGATAGCTTTGTTACTCAATGACGGAAAAAATGTGTTCATCCGCACCTTCATAAAATTCAATGGCTTTATTCAACGTCACAAAACATAAAATAACAGGTGATTTAAAAGACACGCCGACGCGTTGCAGGGTGAGAACCCCTTAATCATCCCCATGATTAAGGGGTTCTCACCCTGCAACGCGTCGGCGTGTCTTTTAAATCACCTGTTATTTTATGTTTTGTGACGTTGAATAAAGCCATTGAATTTTATGAAGCTGCGGATGAACACATTTTTTCTTATCATGGATGATTCGGGCTGCGGTCTCCAATATTAGTACCCGCGAGCTTCCACATCACGGAGATCCACACATCAGGTGAAGCAAGACTGAGTGGGTGAGCTGACAACTCTTTTCCTGTTCTATTACTCAATGACGGAACCCGATATCAAATCTGCTGCAGATCCTGTACGTGTGAATGCACCAAAAAAGTGATTATGCATGATTGTGCAGTTACTTCCAGTGACTTACAGGAGGCGTCTTCCTACATGAATCATAAGTGACGTTCTTGGTAGTGAAAGCTGTCTGTTTTTTCCTTTTCTTTTCATCTGGCTCATCCCATCATGAAGATTTCTCCAGCCATGACTCGTCTCCCCAGAATCTGCGAGACAAACACTTTAGGCTCCACGTTCTAGCATCATCCTAACCTTATACCTCATTATAACCTTATATTCCCCATTGCTTTACACAGTAACAGTGCCCCCTCTGTGCTTCCACATAAGCAGCCAGGCCCAATATGTGCCTCCAGATAGTAGTCAGGCATATAGCCCCCCACACATAATAAAGATGCCCTGTGCAGTCCCACATAATATAGGCCCCCCACATAGTATAGCCCTTCCCCCTGTGTAGCGCCCATAGTATATCCCCCTTTGTAGCCCCCGCATAGTATAGCCACAACATATTATTCCCCCCTTCTTGTATCCCCCAAATAGTATAGGTCCCTGTGTAGCCAGCCCCCACATAGTAAAGTCACAACATACAGGGATGTCACTCAGTATATGCACAGTATACGGGGATGTCACTATATGCACAGTATACAGGGATGTCACTCACTATATGCACAGTATACAGGGATGTCACTCAGTATATGCACAGTATACAGGGATGTCACTCACTATATGCACAGTATACAGGGATGTCACTCAGTATATGCACAGTATACAGGGATGTCACTCACTATATGCACAGTATACGGGGATGTCACTCAGTATATGCACAGTATACAGGGATGTCACTCACTATATGCACAGTATACAGGGATGTCACTCAGTATATGCACAGTATACAGGGATGTCACTCAGTATATGCACAGTATACAGGGATGTCACTCACTATATGCACAGTATAGGGGGATGTCACTCAGTATATGCACAGTATACAGGGATGTCACTCACTATATGCACAGTATACAGGGATGTCACTCAGTATATGCACAGTATACAGGGATGTCACTCACTATATGCACAGTATACGGGGATGTCACTCAGTATATGCACAGTATACAGGGATGTCACTCACTATATGCACAGTATACAGGGATGTCACTCAGTATATGCACAGTATACAGGGATGTCACTCAGTATATGCACAGTATACAGGGATGTCACTCACTATATGCACAGTATACAGGGATGTCACTCACTATATGCACAGTATACAGGGATGTCACTCAGTATATGCACAGTATACAGGGATGTCACTCAGTATATGCACAGTATACAGGGATGTCACTCACTATATGCACAGTATAGGGGGATGTCACTCAGTATATGCACAGTATACAGGGATGTCACTCACTATATGCACAGTATACGGGGATGTCACTCAGTATATGCACAGTATACAGGGATGTCACTCACTATATGCACAGTATAGGGGGATGTCACTCAGTATATGCACAGTATACAGGGATGTCACTCACTATATGCACAGTATAGGAGGATGTCACTCACTATATGCACAGTATACAGGGATGTCACTCACTATATGCACAGTATACAGGGATGTCACTCACTATATGCACAGTATAGGGGGATGTCACTCAGTATATGCACAGTATAGGGGGATGTCACTCACTATATGCACAGTATACAGGGATGTCACTCACTATATGCACAGTATACGGGGATGTCACTCACTATATGCACAGTATAGGAGGATGTCACTCACTATATGCACAGTATACAGGGATGTCACTCAGTATATGCACAGTATACGGGGATGTCACTCACTGTGTAGCCAGCCCCCACATATTTCCCTCCCCCGATAGTATAGCCATAACATATTATCCCCCCCCCCCAGTGTCGCCCCCCCCCCCCCACATAGTATAGGTCCCTGTGCAGCCAGCCCCCACATAGAATAATCACAACATATTATCCCCCCCTGAAGCCCCCCACACAGTAAAAGCATCCCTCTGTAGCCCCCCACATGGCATTTTCCCCTGTACAGCCCCCACATAGTATAGGACCCCCTCTGTAACCACATGTTATAGGCCCCAAGTGAAGCTCCCACATGAGCATTCATGTAAAAAAAACAAAAAAACAAAAGTATACTCACCTCTGGTGGATCCAGCAGGTCCTCTCTGGTCCGGTGCCGTTAGCTGCTTACATATTCTGTTACCGGCAGCCCGATGCAGCCCGGCCCCGGAGGCTCACAGCTCCAGACCCGCGGCGCCTGCATCTCTCTCCCCTCCTGCTCGGGCGGGCAGCAACGGATGACGTCACACGTCTGCCGACGAGCAGGAGAGGAGAGGGATGCAGGAGGCGGGGCTGGAGCTGTGAGCCTCCGGGGCCGGGCTGCATCGGGCTGCCGGTAACAGAGGGGGGGGGCTGCACTCACCCATCCAATGGCGGGCAGCGGCGGACAGCGGCGGACAGCGGCGGACAGCGGCGGGCAGCGGCGGGCAGCGGCGGACAGCGGCGGGCAGCGGCGTCAATTAATAATCTCTGGAGATCACAGTGGGCCCCTGCCAGAGTGGGCCCGGGGGCGGCCGCCCCCTCTGCCCCCCATCAAATTTCGCTACTGGCTATGGACTTTTAAACTTAAAATGGAATAAGCAAAAGTGCAAAAACGAAAATAGGCTTTGACCTTAAGGGGTTAAAGGGGTTGGCCACTTTATAGTAAAATAGTTCAGTGTACAGTATTAGTAAGTGTAGTCACTGTATATACTGACAGCAGCTCACTGTGTACCTCATATAGCTAATATCAGACTCCCCTCCTTCAGGCTGGGCTGCCCTGCTCTGTGGTGTTTAGTTCCATAAGATTGCTTACATGGAGGAGCATGTGACCAGGCCCCGCCCCCCCAGTGTCCACCACTGAGCCTGTATATGTCTATGGAGGACACAGGGGACAGGGCATGGTCATATGCTCCTCCATGTCGGCCATTTTATGGACAGAAACAAAACAGAGAAGGGCAGCCAAGCCTGGTGAAGGGGAGTCTGATTTTAGCTCTATGAGGTACACAGGGAGCTGCTGTCAGTATATACATTGAGCACACTTACTAATACTTTGTACTGACCTATTTTACTATAAAGTGGCCAACCCCTTTAATAAGAGCTATTGTTTTGTAGCAACATAATTTTCACTTATTTTACATTGTGGGAACTTAGCCTTAAAGGGAAACTGCTAGATCGGCGCTCGTTTACTGGGCCTATTACACGGCCCGATAATCATTACCGATGCCCTTGCAGCCCTTGCTTAAACGGTATACTTTACCTATCCACGCTCCAGGGCTACTGCTGTGGTCCGCTTCTTCCCGGGTCCCGCGCGGCTGTAGCGTCAGAGCGGCCTGTCAGCTGACAGGCCACTTAGCCAATCACAGGCCACGGCGGTCCCGGCCTGTGATTGGCTGAGCGGCCTGTCAGCTCAGACAAGACACTCTGAACCTAGAGCACACGAGACCCGGGAAGAAGCAGAGTGCAGCAGCAGCCCTGGAGCATGGATAGGTAATGTAAATCGTCAGTCGCTGGCCGTGCACCGCTATTACACGTAGCAGTGCCCGACAATTATAGGTTCTAACCTATATCAACGATCAGCCGATGACAACGATGTCTTTATTACACGGAGCGATAATCGGCCGAATCGGGACGATTCGGCCAATTATCGTTCCGTGTAATAGTACCCTTAGGGTGGTATTACACGGGCCGATGGGTGCCCGATAATACCTGTAAACGAGCACCAATCTGCTAGATCGGCGCTTGTTTACTGGGCCTATTACACGGCCCGATAATCGTTTAACAAGGGCTGCAAGGACATTGTTACCAATGTCCTTGCAGCCCTTGCTTATACTTTACCTATCCACGCTCCAGGGCTGCTCCTGCGGTCCGCTTCTCCCCAGGTCCCGCGCGATCTAGCTTCAGAGTGGCCTGTCATCATCCGTAATTCCTCCCAAGGCCTCCTCTATTGCTGTTAACCGTAAATTTTTATTAACACATGACTCCGCGTGTTCAAGAATTTTGCAACAATAATCTTGCACCTTAGGACTCAACCACAGTAGGTGTACAAGGTCAGCCTCACTAACCCCACATTTGTTACAACAGTGAGACCGCTTTTTCCGAAACTTAGAAATTATAATAGAGCCAGTAAAAAAGTTTAAAATGAATCACCCTGTGAGCTATTCCAACAGATGCCCTCCTTAAATTAATAACACATAATTCCCAAATTACCTCCGATATTTGTCCCAAGCCTTCCTCCCATTTACCCTTCACCTTAGAAAGCTGAGGAATCGTGTATTCAGATACTAACATTCTATAAATTTTCGTGAGAAGTTTTTTTTCAATCCCTCCACCTTGAACACACTCTATTGTCCCTCACTTTAATAAGCTGCTTACATCTATAAAGACCCATGGATGCACGCAGTTGCTAAACTGCCAGGGTCCCGCCCGTTCTGTGCGTCGGCTTCCTGCCCGTTCTCACCAGTGGTCGCTGAGGCCCCGCCCACGTCCCGCCCATCCCGTCCAGTCACTGCATCATTGGAGCTGAGTGGGGGCCTGCCTGTGTCCCACCCGTTCTCCCCGATCACTGCTAAAGCTCCGCCCATCGCTGAGGCCCCGCCCACATTCCGACCATCCAGTCACCGCATTAGGGCTCGTTCCCACTGAGGAAAGGTAGCGGAATGTTCATTCTTCAGCGCGGACAGGGCAGGAGCGCGCGCCTCCCATAGACTCCCATTATGAGCGGGAGGCTAACGGCATTCCGCGGCGGACAATTCCGTCGCGGAATTCCGCTACCTTTCCTCAGTGGGAACGAGCCCTTATTGGAGCTGACTGGGGGCCTGCCTGTGTCCCACCTGTTCTCTCTGGTCACTGCTGAGGCCCCGCCCACCGCTTAGGCTCCGCCCACACCCCACTTTTCCTGTACAGTCACCGCGTCGTTGGAGCCAAGTGGGGGCCTGCCTGTGTCCCACCCGTTCTCCCTGGTCACTGCTGAAGCCCCGCCAGTCCTGGCCGGTCACCGGTGAGGCCCCAGTGTTGTGCTGGTGCCTTTGTGCTGTGTGTATAGTGCTGTGTCTGTGGTGTGCTTGTGTCCTGTGTCTGTGGTGTGCTTGTGTCCTGTGTCTGTGGTGTGCTTGTGTCCTGTGTCTGTGGTGTGCTTGTGTCCTGTGTCTGTGGTGTGCTTGTGTCCTGTGTCTGTGGTGTGGTGTGCTTGTGTCCTGTGTGTGTGGTGTGCTTGTGTGGTGTGCTTGTGTCCTGTGTCTGTGGTGTGGTGTGCTTGTGTCCTGTGTCTGTGGTGTGGTGTGCTTGTGTCCTGTGTCTGTGGTGTGGTGTGCTTGTGTCCGGTGTGTGTGGTGTGCTTGTGTCCTGTGTCTGTGGTGTGGTGTGCTTGTGTCCTGTGTCTGTGGTGTGGTGTGCTTGTGTCCTGTGTGTGTGGTGTGCTTGTGTGGTGTGCTTGTGTCCTGTGTGTGTGGTGTGGTGTGCTTGTGTTCTATGTGGTGCGGTGTGGTGTGCTTGTGTCCTGTGTCTGTGGTGTGGTGTGGTGTGCTTGTGTCCTGTGTCTGTGGTGTGGTGTGCTTGTGTCCTGTGTCTGTGGTGTGGTGTGCTTGTGTCCTGTGTCTGTGGTGTGGTGTGGTGTGCTTGTGTGGTGTGGTGTGCTTGTGTCCTGTGTGTGTGGTGTGGTGTGCTTGTGTGGTGTGGTGTGCTTGTGTCCTGTGTGTGTGGTGTGTTTGTGTCCTGTGTGTGTGGTGTGGTGTGCTTGTGTCCTGTGTCTGTGGTGTGCCTGTGTCTGTGGTGTGGTGTGCTTGTGTCCTGTGTCTGTGGTGTGCTTGTGTCCTGTGTGTGTGGTGTGCTTGTGTCCTGTGTGTGTGGTGTGGTGTGCTTGTGTCCTGTGTCTGTGGTGTGGTGAGCTTGTGTCCTGTGTCTGTGGTGTGATGTGCCTGTGTCCTGTGTCTGTGGTGTGGTGTGCCTGTGTCTGTGGTGTGCTTGTGTCCTGTGTCTGTGGTGTGGTGTGCTTGTGTCCTGTGTCTGTGGTGTGGTGTGCTTGTGTCCGGTGTGTGTGGTGTGGTGTGCTTGTGTCCTGTGTCTGTAGTGTGGTGTGCTTGTGTCCTGTGTCTGTGGTGTGGTGTGCTTGTGTCCTGTGTGTGTGGTGTGCTTGTGTGGTGTGCTTGTGTCCTGTGTGTGTGGTGTGGTGTGCTTGTGTCCTGTGTGTGTGGTGTGCTTGTGTCCTGTGTGTGTGGTGTGGTGTGCTTGTGTCCTGTGTCTGTGGTGTGCCTGTGTCTGTGGTGTGGTGTGCTTGTGTCCTGTGTCTGTGGTGTGCTTGTGTCCTGTGTGTGTGGTGTGCTTGTGTCCTGTGTGTGTGGTGTGGTGTGCTTGTGTCCTGTGTCTGTGGTGTGGTGAGCTTGTGTCCTGTGTGTGTGGTGTGATGTGCCTGTGTCCTGTGTCTGTGGTGTGGTGTGTCTGTGTCTGTGGTGTGCTTGTGTCCTGTGTCTGTGGTGTGCCTGTGTCCTGTGTCTGTGGTGTGGTGTGCCTGTGTCTGTGGTGTGGTGTGCTTGTGTCCTGTGTCTGTGGTGTGGTGTGCTTGTGTCCTGTGTCTTTGGTGTGGTGTGCTTGTGTCCTGTGTGTGTGGTGGACCGGTGCTTGTGTCCTGTGTGTGTGGTGGGCCGGTGCTTGTCTGTTGTGTGTGTGTTGGGCCAGTGCTTTTGTCCTGTGTGTGTGGTGGACCGTCTGTTTGTGTGCTTGTGCCATCTTCTGCCTTGTCCACCCCCTTAGTTCATGGTCCACCTACCGATGCCATGTGCGGCACACCTTCAGCTCACTAGGGAGAAAGAAGATATGCCTGAGGACTGCAGAGCCAGGTGAGTATGTTTTTGTTTTTTTTAATTGTTTTCCTTTTGTAAATTACAAATAGGTTTGCTGTATGGATGCACAGAGGGGATGTAACTACTATATGGGAGTATAGAGGAGTATATAGGTTAAGGCTATGTTGACACTACGTAAGCTACATAATAATCACGGCCGTTGTTGCTGATTTGCAACAACGGCCGTGATTACTACATAACTTGCGTAGTGCTGCCTTCAATGGAATCCCAGCCAGAGTGTATACACATAGTATATACTCCGGTCAAGATCCCTAGAGGCGCCGCAAGAAACTGACATGTCAGTTTCAGTGAATAGCGGCCGCAGAAAACCCTGTCAGTGCTCACTATGGAGCGAGCGGCTCCGGCAGGGAATTTGGATGCAGGCGCGCAGGGATACGCCCGCATCCAAATTCAGCAGTGCTAAAGATCATCTGGCCGGTACTGCAGTACCGTCCGGGATGATCTTATCAACGGCCGGTGTCTTACAACATGTGAACATAGCCTAACAGAGAAGACTTGTGCTATATGGAAGCACAGAGGGGCCTAATACTACATGAAAGCACAGAGGGGGTTTGTCTACTATTTGGAGGACATCTTGAGCACAATTGCTTATATGGGGGCTCAGAGGGGCACTGATACTGTGTGAAGCAATATACATGAAGAGTTTGTGTAGAGATGAGGACAATGTTGAGGTGAGGAGCCTAAAATGTTTTTCTGCCAGATCCTGTGGAGACGAGTCATGTCTGAAGACGTTTCCATGATGGCCGGGCCAGATGGAGAAGAAAAGGAAGAGTGAAGGTGACAAAAAGCAAAAAGGTCACAAGAAGAGAAAACGTCCCCTGTGAGTTACTGGATGTATCACTGAAAAAGTCTGCAGAATACAGTTGTCACTGCTGAGGGAGAATGATGGCCTTTATATAGTAGATTTTAATGCAGTAAGGGTACAAACCCACTTGACGTATTTGCTGCGTGAATCAGTCTTAAAAATAAGCAGGCAAAACGCAGGTTGGCTTTATACAATTGTTCTGCGTTAAAATACGCAATTGCGTATTTTTGAAGTGTGAAGCTACATGCGTTTTTCGCACAGGTTGTTAACAACTGATGCTTTGCTAACAACAAGCTTCACGCTTCAAAAATACGCAATTGCGTATTTTAATGCAGAACAATTGTATAAAGCCAACCTGCGTTTTGCCTGCTTATTTTTAAGACTGATTCACGCAGCAAATACGTCTGGTGGGTTTGTACCCTCATAGTACATTAGTGTTATGCAATGGCAGCGTAGAGTGAGGCGGTTGGGGGGATATGTACGTTTGGAATGGTATGGCGTCTCTGGTCAAGGGAGGCCCAAGTTGACCTTTCGCACCAGGGCCCATGACATTTTAGCAACGCCGCTGCATATAGGCACTAACTATTTACATATACCAAAACATATGAGTGTCAGTGAGCAACCATTGTGACCTTAGAGACGCAAACTCTATGGGCTTCCCGTCTTTAAATAATTGATTAACATATCTAACCCCCCTAAGTTTCCAAAACCTTGCAATCTCTCCCCCCAAAAATTCACCAAATCCCTTATTATTCCATAAAGGAGTGCAATCTAAACTACCCCGTATCCCACATACTATTTTCAATTTTTTCCATATTCTATCATACATACACACATAGGACTGAGGCTGGAGCGGAACTCCCAACATCTGACCTGATTCCAAAACCTCAAAGAAGTTCCCAGAAACTCCCAAACAAGACTGCAGATACTGCACAACAGGCGAGGACGTCCACCTGGCCAGGCCCTGGGCTCCAACAGCAAGAAAATAGAGCCCAAGGTCCGGCAAGGACAGACCACCCTCCCCCTCCCTCTTCACCAAGGCTCCATACTTCAGCCTCACCTTTTTTCTGCCCCAAACCAACCTGTTATTCAGTGCCTCTATTCTACGGATCCAAAACTCCAGAATCCACATAGGGCAGGCCTGAATAAAAAACAAAAACTGAGGAAGCAACACCATCTTCACTATTGCAATCCTTTCTGCCATCCCCAATGGAAATCTAAGCCAAATATCTATTCTCTTTTCCACCTTTTTCATCAAAGGCTCAATGTTCATTTCCACAAATTTATTAACATCCTTAGAGATTTTTACACAAAGATATTCCTCCGAACCTCCTCCATCTTTAACTAGTGGGAGCTCAGATGACTTGTCCCAGTTAACCCTGAGCCCTGAGAACTGACCAAACTGTGTAACTAAGCCTATAAGATCCGGAATACAATATAGGGGTTCCCTAAAAAAAACTAGGATATCATCCGCATAAAGAAGTAATATACTTTCACTCCCCTCCATCCCAAACCCCTGCACACCCTCTTCTTGTCTTATCCAAAGCCAAAGGCTCTATATAAAAATTGTACAATAGCGGGGACAAGGGACACCCCTGTCTGGTTCCTCTTGAAAGGGGAAATCTCTCGGTACACTCATCATTAATTACAATTTTTGCTACCGGACCAGAATAGAGCAATCTTACCCAACTAATAAAGTCACCCCCCAAACCAAAAGATTCTAAGGCCCTTCAGAGGTACCGCCATTCCACCCTATCGAAAGCCTTCATTGCATCAAGCAAAAGGATGGAATGGGGGGCCTCACCTTCCACCTGGATATTAGCAAAGACCCTATGTATGTTCTCAAAAATAGATCTACCAGCCATAAATCCAGTTTGGTCCCTGCCTATCAAATCTGAGGAAACCACAGCTAGCCTTCTTGCCAACACTTTCGCCAAGATTTTAAAATCCGTGTTTAAGGGTACAAACCCACTTGACGTATTTGCTGCGTGAATCAGTCTTAAAAATAAGCAGGCAAAACGCAGGTTGGCTTTATACAATTGTTCTGCGTTAAAATACGCAATTGCGTATTTTTGAAGCGTAAAGCTTGTTGTTAGCAAAGCATCAGTTGTTAACAACCTGTGCGAAAACGCATGTAGCTTCACGCTTCAAAAATATGCAATTGCGTATTTTAACGCAGAACAATTGTATAAAGCCAACCTGCGTTTTGCCTGCTTATTTTTAAGACTGATTCATGCAGCAAATACGTCAAGTGGGTTTGTACCCTAACAATGAGATAGGCCTATATGACTCAATTCTCTGGGGATCCTTACCTTTTTTAAGGATAAGGGCAATGTTAGCTTCACACATGGAGACCGGGAGTATCCCCCTCTTACAGGATTCATTAAATAACTCAAGCAAATAAGGAAGGAGGATATCCCCAAACTCTCTGTAAATGCCGAACGGAAGACCATCCGACCCTGGAGAAGTAGATCCAACAATACTACCCAGCGCCTCCCTAAGATCCTCAATACTAAACCGTCTATTGAGTATCTCTCTTTGTTCCTCAGTGGCCTTAGGTAAATTACATTCTGCAAGAAACAAGCCCCCATCATCCCCAACTGATCCCTGTTCAGATGTATACAATAAGGAGAAGAAATTCGCCGCCACCTTCATAACACCTTATCATAACGCCTTATGCTTTTAAAGCATCCCAGACCACCCCAATCTCAGCCGTGCCCTTATTGGTTCTCAAAAAAAAAAAATAAATTTAAAATAAATTTAAATGCAAGTTCGTTACTTAAAGTAAGGTCAATCCGTGAAGCAGACTTATGGTATGAACTGAAACAGGAGAACGCAGATTTATCTGTATAAAGCCCCCTCCAAACATCTCGGCACCCAGTCTCGGCTAGTAACCGTGCAAGAGGAGTATTTTTATCAACAATCTTAGGGGGGACCCCACCCCTATCCAACACTGGGTCAACCACACAATTCAAATCCCCACAAATTATTAAAGAAAAATTTTCTTTACCTTGAAGGAAATCCAATAACTCAAAAAAGAAATCTGCAAAGAGAAAGGGGGAGGGACATAAAGGAAGGCAAGTATCATCTCCTTAGAATAGACATTACAGTGCAATAATACATAGCGATGCCTACTATCACATTTGCTACTAATACAACAATAGAATGGAATTTTATTATGGACTAGAAAATGTACCCGGCGCTGCCCGGGTATAAAGTGTCAGTGTGTATAGAGGGTCCTGTATACCTGTAGTATAGAGTTGGTGGAGGTGCTGTATACCTGTAGTATAGAGTTGGTGGAGGCCTTGTATACCTGAAGTATATAGTTCGGGGGTCCTGTATACCTGTAGTGTATAGTTTGGGGTTCTGTATACCTGTAGTATAGAGTTGGTGGAGGTCTTGTATACCTGAAGTATATAGTTCGGGGGTCCTGTATACCTGTAGTGTATAGTTTGAGGTTCTGTATACCTGTAGTATAGAGTTGGTGGAGGTGCTGTGGCAGTGTTATCCAGTCACAGTATGGTGGTGTTGGTCAGGTCTGGTATGGCAGTGTTATCCAGTCACAGTATGGTGGTATTGGTCAGGTCTGGTATGGCGGTGTTATCCAGTCACAGTATGGTGGTATTGGTCAGGTCTGGTATGGCAGATTCATCCAGTCACAGTATGGCGGTATTGGTAAGGTCTGGTATAGAGGTGTTATCCAGTCACTGTATGGCGGTATTGGTCAGGTCTGGTATGGCAGTGTTATCCAGTCACAGTATAACGGTATTGGTCAGGTCTGGTGTGGTGGTGTTATCCAGTCACAGTATGGCGGTATTGGTCAGGTCTGGTATGGCGGTGTTATCAAGTCACAGTATGGCGGTATTGGTCAGGTCTGGTATGGCAGTGTTATCCAGTCACAATGTGGCGGTATTGGTCAGGTCTGGTGTGGCGGTCTTATTTGGTATGGTATGACAGTGTTATCCAGTCACAGTATGGCGTTATTGGTCAGGTCTGGTATGGCAGTGTTATCCAGTCACAGTATGGTGGTATTGGTCAGGTCTGGTGTGGCGATGTTATCCAGTCACAGTATGGCAGTATTGGTCAGGTCTGGTATGGCGGTGTTATCCAGTCACAGTATGGTGGTATTGGTCAGGTCTGGTGTGGCGGTGTTATCCAGTCACAGTATGCCAGTATTGGTCAGGTCTGGTATGGAGTTGTTATCCAGTCACAGTTTGGCGGTATTGGTCAGGTCTGGCAGTGTTATCCAGTCACAGTATGGCGGTATTGGTCAGGTCTACATGTACATGTACTGTATAGATGGAGCCCAAAAACACTAGTGAGTATGCAAATAGGGGCAATGGCACACCAATATAGAAAGGATGAATATCTTTATTTAACAAATCACAAAATATAAAGGAAAAACACTTGGAAAAGGTTAAAAACACTTAAAAAACATAACAGGAGACCATGATTGTAGTCATGTACTCAGAGCCAATAGTGGAGAGTAATCTACTCCAGATACAAGTCTCTCACCCCCTCCAACACCAATATGTAAATCCCTGTTAACCACAGGAAAGTCGATCTCAAAAAAAGCACATATACAAATAAAGTGCACACGTATGAAAGGATAAAAAGTAAAAAACGATGATGAGAAATGTGTGACAAGCACAACAAAACAAAAAAAGGACTACCATGCGACACCTGGATGCAATAAAGTGCAAGAGATCAAAACAAAGTATGTGGACAAAACAGGGGGGGGGGGAAGAGGCAAGTAACCAGTAACTATGGCTCAATGATGTCCCACGCGTTCCGTCCTGCTCCCAGGACTTCCACAGGGAAGTCCTGGGAGCAGGACGGAACGCGTGGGACATCATTGAGCCATAGTTACTGGTTACTTGCCTCTTCCCCCCCCCCCCCCCTGTTTTGTCCACATATTTTGTTTTGATCTCTTGCACTTTATTGCATCCAGGTGTCGCATGGTAGTCCTTTTTTTGTTTTGTTGTGCTTGTCACACATTTCTCATCATCGTTTTTTACTTTTTATCCTTTCATACGTGTGCACTTTATTTGTATATGTGCTTTTTTTGAGATCGACTTTCCTGTGGTTAACAGGGATTTACATATTGGTGTTGGAGGGGGTGAGAGACTTGTATCTGGAGTAGATTACTCTCCACTATTGGCTCTGAGTACATGACTACAATCATGGTCTCCTGTTATGTTTTTTAAGTGTTTTTAACCTTTTCCAAGTGTTTTTCCTTTATATTTTGTGATTTGTTAAATAAAGATATTCATCCTTTCTATATTGGTGTGCCATTGCCCCTATTTGCATACTCACTAGTGTTTTTGGGCTCAGTATTCTGTTTGGTATGCGGGCTCTGTGCACCCACTTCTTTTATTGTTATTTACATGTATTCTGAATGTTTAGAGCAGTGCATCTCCAGCCTTTGTTTCTCAGGTACTGTATAGATGGAGTAGGGGGTCCTGTATACATGTACTGTATAGATGGAGTAGGGGGTCCTGTATACATGTACTGTATAGATGGAGTAGAGGGCCCTGTATACATGTACTGTATAGATGGAGTAGGGGCCCCTGTATACATGTACTGTATAGATGGAGTAGGGGGTCCTGTATACATGTACTGTATAGACAGGCTCGGACTGGGCCACCGGGGGGCCGGGGGATCCCCCGGTGGGCCCTCCCCCCCTTAAAGGGCCCAGAGCTAGAGGTGGGCCTCATGTTCAGGATCTCCCTATAATCGGTAGATTTAGGGCCCTCTGCTGCCTTCCACACTGCTCTAATGATGAAAGAATGGCAGCAGGGCCCCTTCTTTCACACAACTACTGTAAACTCACGGGTCCCCCTCCCCCTGTACTGTAAGTGGAACGGTCCGGTCCTGATCAGCTTCGGGAGTGTCTGTCTTCCTGCCTGTCAGGAGCCCTCACCTGTGGCAGCAGGAACATGGAGAAAGCTGAAGAGAGAAGCAGCAGGGCCCCCTCCATCCTCCTGCAGTCATGTCTCCCCCCTCCATCCTCCTGCAGTCATGTCTCCCCCTCCTGCTGCTGTGTGTGGAGTCGGTGCCGGGGAGAAGGGGGGAGAGACTGCAGCCTGCACGGAAGAGGAGACAGTGAAGATGGAGACTAATGGACCCCTGGAGCTTCCTGTATAAATGGTCAGTGTGTGTGTATATAAGTCAGTGTGTGTGAGGGTATATATAAGTCAGTGTGTGTGAGGGTATATATAAGTCAGTGTGTGTGAGGGTATATATAAGTCAGTGTGTTTGAGGGTATATATAAGTCAGTGTGTGTGAGGGTATATATAAGTCAGTGTGTGTGAGGGTATATATAAGTCAGTGTGTGTGAGGGTATATATAAGTCAGTGTGTGTGAGGGTATATATAAGTCAGTGTGTGTGAGGGTATATATAAGTCAGTGTGTGTGAGGGTATATAAGTCAGTGTGTGTGAGGGTATATAAGTCAGTGTGTGTGAGGGTATATAAGTCAGTGTGTGTGAGGGTATATAAGTCAGTGTGTGTGAGGGTATATATGTCAGTGTGTGTGAGGGTGTATATAAGTCAGTGTGTGTGAGGGTGTATATAAGTCAGTGTGTGTGAGGGTATATAAGTCAGTGTGTGTGAGGGTATATATAAGTCAGTGTGTGAGTGTATATAAGTCAGTGTGTGTGAGGGTATATATAAGTCAGTGTGTGTGAGGGTGTATATAAGTCAGTGTGTGTGAGGGTATATAAGTCAGTGTGTGTGAGGGTATATAAGTCAGTGTGTGAGTTAGGGCTGGGCAATTAATCGAATTAATTTGATTAATTCGCCTAGATTTTAAGAAACGATTTCAATCTCTTTGAAAATCGTAAATTCGAATTTAAAAGAAAAGAAAAAAATACCCTCTGACCTGCAGGGGGGGAGCAGTGGCGCTCTGGGCAAGCTGCTACTCCTGCAGGTCAGAGTGGGACCGCACGCCAGCACCCAGAGGACCAACGCCGCCCACCTATTAGTGAGCCCCACAGCCCGCCCGATGCGTCAGTGTGTCCGCTATCCTCCCCTCCCCCGGAGCGTAAGTGTGCCCTGCAGCCTGCCCGGAGTATCAATTTAAATCGAGAATTTTTTTTTAAAAATCAAGATTTTATTTTTTGCCCATATCGCCCAGCCCTAGTGTGAGTGTTTGTACATTTATATTATGTGTCTGTTCATGTGAGTGTTATCTCTTTATGTGTGTGTGTAATCTGCTTGTGTCTGTATGTTGGTCTTGGTGTGTTTGCATGTTTGTGTCTGTGTCATGTGCCTATCTGTGTGTGTGCACATCTATTATGTATACAGTGTATATTATGTAGTGTGTAGTTCTATAGATGTTTAGAGACATATACAGAGAGAGAGACAGAAATAGTAGGCTCTCTACAAGTTTTCTATAGATTTTATTTAAAATGTATGCAGTATGAATGTGGACCGTACATATAAGCTTTGGGCTGCGTTCACACTACGTATATTTCAGTCAGTATATGTATATTTCAGTCAGTATTGCAACCAAAACCAGGAGTGGATAAAAAACACAGAAAGGCTCTGTTCACACAATGATGAAATTGAGTGGAAGGCCGCCATATAATGGCAAATATTTGCTTTTATTTTAGAACAACGGCTGTTGTATTGAAATAATGGCCGTTATTTACCGTTATATAGCGGCTATCCACTCAATTTCACCATTGTGTGAACAGATCCTTTCTGTGTTTTTAATTCACTCCTGGTTTTGGTTGCAATATGAGGACCACAATACTGACTGAAATATACGTAGTGTGAACCCAGCCTAAAGGGGTACTCCGGGCCAGCTGTTTAATCCGTGTACGGCCGGGGAGGGGGGGGGGAAATAGAAGGCTCCGGTAACTTATCCCCCCCGATTCCAGCGCTGGCTCCCGGATCGCGCCACCCTGTTCTCCCGTCCCGTGGCCGCTTCCTGGTGAGAGCTTCGGCATGAGACTTGACGTCTCAAGGCAGCTCAGCCATTCAGCGGTCATAGCTGGCAGCTATGACAGAAACCTACAGAAACGATTGTGACTGACAGTGGGCTATGTCACTGGTCACATACACTGCTGAATGCAATGTTGCTGTACTAAGGTTAAAGGTTTGGCGATGGTTATGTATATGTATGTAGGGTGGGCCCCTAGGATCAATTTCCCTGGTGGGCCCAAGGTACCCCAGTCCGACACTGTGTATAGATGGAGTAGGGGGCCCTGAATAGATGTACTGTATAGATGGAGTAGGGGGCCCTGTATACATGTACTGTATAGATGGAGTAGGGGGCCCTTTATATACATGTACTGTATAGATGGAGTAGGGGGTCCTGTATACATGTACTGTATAGATGGAGTAGGGGGTCCTGTATACATGTAATGTATAGATGGAGTAGGGGGTCCTGTATACATGTACTGTATAGATGGAGTAGGGGGTCCTTTATACCTGTACTGTATAGATGGAGTAGGGGGTCCTGTATACATGTACTGTATAGATGGAGTAGGGGGTCCTGTATACCTGTAGTGCCCTGTATATACATGTACTGTATAGTTGGAGTAGGGGGTCTACCAGTTATTACTGTGGATGTTGTGAGGCAGCTCCCCTAGCAACCATTCAGATTCCAGCTCCCTGTGAAAATGAAAGCAGTAATCCTATTGGTTGCTAAGGCTCTCAACTGCTGTTTTCTCTGGGCAGCTGCAGCTAATTATATCACCTGTGTGCAGTGAGGAGATTTTCCAATTCATCTCTATGGGGCGCCGCTCTTCCCCCTCCCCTCCTGTACATCTGGCGGGGAACGGGACCTTCGCTAAAACCTTCCCGGGCACCCAATGTATCTGTGGGCCAAATTTGGGGTCAAATGGTTCAGGCGTTTGGAAGTCTATTTGGGACAGACAGACAGAAGGACAGACAGACAGACAAACTTTCATTTTTATGATATAGATAAGAACTGAAACACCAGAAGAATAGTTAGAACAGCAAGAATGGAACTCAAGCCCCACCCATCTACGTCTCAATATACCCAAGGATTCTTACATACAATGTGTCTCTATTAAGCAAATGATCGCAGGGAGATGGCGTTGAATAGTATTGAATACTGCCGTCCTCTTTGCCCTTTCGCCCATCCCCCTCACATTCCAACACATAATACTAAGACTCACCTAAACACAAACAAAAAAGGAAAAAAAAAAGCCATACCTGAGGGTCCCTAGCCACCCCAACACACCCTCCCCCTCCCCCCCCATCCTGACCAACCTAGACATCGCCCAGCAGATCTCTCACCAAGGTCAAACCAAGGTTTTTGCACGATAACAGTCAAATTCGAACGATAATCGTACGTGTAAGCGCAGCGAACGATCAAACAACGAGCAAAAAAATCGTTCATTTTGATCTTTCAACATGTTCACAAATCATCGTAGATCGTTCGCAAAAAATTCGCAGATTGTTCAGTGTAAACATTCTTTCAACGATTTCCCCTATGTGTGAGATAGGCTTAAACGATCGTACGGAAAATTCGCTATGCGATCGTTTTGCGATGTATTGTTCCGTCTAAACGCTGATCGTTATAAAAAAAACATCGTTCATTCAAAATCGTTAATCGTGCGATCGGGCGAATTATCGCACCGTGTAAAAGTACCATAAGAGTGCTCCAGGCAGATTGCTTCCTATTCCCCACCTGTGTGTATAATGAACATGGGCTGGAGTGTTAATACACCTGTGCAAAGCTCAAACAGCAGTAAATGTTCCTGGATCATTCCTATTGATGAGGAGGGTGGGGAGGAAGGACAGAGAGGTGGTGCCAGCCTAATGCATATACAAATGTAAGCCCCGGCCGTTATACACAGCGCTGTAGGGTTAAAAGTTGTTTTTAGGAGAATAACTGCATCACCTGCCGAACGGACCCCAGAACAGATCTTGGATTAAAAGCAGCTATCCGAAGGTACAAATGGTTTGGGCGGGACAGATTGTGGGTACAGAGTCGCTTTAAGAATTTTATCCCGGTCCCCCGAGCATATCATTTTTAAAATCAATGTCCGAGGGGGGGAGCCCGGAGAAAGCTGTCTCGATGGCACACGAAGGGCTCTTTCAATTGGAAACTGCAAGGCCAGATCCCCAAATGCCTCCAGGAACCACTCTTGACAGAATTTAATTGCATCTCCTCCTTCTGCCCCCTCAGGGAAGCCAAGAATCCTAATATTGGCCCTTCTAGACCGGTCCTATAAGTCAGGGTTTGTCAACCTGCGGTACGTGTACCCCAGGGGGTACACGCCGCAGGTTGAGGGGGTACGCGGGGAAGGGGGGAAAAATTTTATATTTGATTTTAGTGTCGGGACACTGCTATCACTCAGCAGTGTCCCGGCACCTATGCCCACGGTGGCTGTGATCTCCCTCCAGCAGCTGGAACAAACTAACAAGGGCCAAAAGCCCAAATCTCATCTAGTAGTACCTTCCACTAAAGTAAAACGTAGCTTTTATTGGCTCTCTTATTAAAATGTAAACAAAGTAGTTGTTGTGACACTTAAAAACCCACTGCTACTAGTAGTCATCAAAGTATTCACTTCATAATACACATAGTGTTTGTAGCTGCAGACTACTCACTATGTCAAAGTTATAACTGTCCAACTGAACTAATAGTGCAGTGAAAATAAAATACAGCCGCAAGCCCCTCAACTAGTTTTACCCATACATGGGGTTCATCAGGAGGAGGGCTTATAAGAAGGCGGCGCCCATCTAGGGTCTTATTTATAGTACTCCCCATTAACATCATCTCTGGGCGACCTTTTTCATCCAATAGGATAACATTTACTACCAAGGACCAATCAAATGTCGCCACATCAGACGCCACATTGGCGCCAAAATAGTGCGGTCCAACCCCTCTGGCGCTCAGTTATATTGTAATATACCTAGGACCAATCCATTCAGCCCCTCTGAACTTACCCCATCCAGACTAGAGATCACTTCCGGGTACGTCATCCGACGACGCCACGTTTCCCCGTCACATGTCCTCAGACGGCCGGTCACATGATCACTTGTCACATGACCGAGTCACATGCTCGCAAGTCCTCACACAAAATGTCACATGATCGCTGTTTGTAAACAGTATTGTAAATGGATGCATATATCACCCAATCCCTTTGCGGTCACATGATTCTTTCCTACGTAAACAACAGTTATCTGACAAACAATCAGCTACAATACAATTAGCTATTATATGATCGCCGTTATGAATAATAATCCAATAGCATCCTCTATCATTATCAACTAATCCTTCACCAGCATCTCATATACTGTAGCCTAGTAAACACTCATGTGTGTGATAACAGATATATTATAATGTAAGGTAGATATAGTCATCGGCTGGAAATAATCAATCTAATAGTCAGTTAATAAGTGTAATCATCGGATGGCATAGATGGTACTTATTAATACACTTATCAGATAGTAGGTATAATCATCGGATTGTCTAGATGGTAATTATCAAAACACTCATCAAATGGTAAGTATAATCGTCAGATGGCATAGATGGTAATTCACAATATAATTATCAGATGGTAAGTATAATCATCAGATGGTATAGGTGCGCACACTGACAGAATCAGCCAATGAATTAAAGTCTATTTACTACATATTGTAGTCAACATTCCTGTTGCCAGATTAAGTATGTGTATCAAAAGGCGATATTGTTGTCCTCAAAAACAAACTGAAGCAAAAAAGGAGGGGTAAGTATATGATTTTGTAATGTATGGTTATCATGTACTTTAAGGCTGGGACAGTTGGGTCAATACCAGTAAAGAGAGTATACAGCACAACAAAATGCATAAACAAACTAAAGAAAAGCCGAGAAGGAAAAACCTTCATTGAGTCCTACTGGACAGACGGTGTATCCATCTGGCTTCTTCCCTCAACAAAAGTCTATCCAGGCAGCCCTTCCGTGGTCCATGATAACCATACATTACAAAATCATATACTTACCCCTCCTTTTTTGCTTCAGTTTGTTTTTGAGGACAACAATATCGCCTTTTGATACACATACTTAATCTGGCAACAGGAATGTTGACTACAATATGTAGTAAATAGACTTTAATTCATTGGCTGATTCTGTCAGTGTGCGCACCTATACCATCTGATGATTATACTTACCATCTGATAATTATATTGTGAATTACCATCTATGCCATCTGACGATTATACTTACCATTTGATGAGTGTTTTGATAATTACCATCTAAACAATCCGATGATTATACCTACTATCTGATAAGTGTATTAATAAGTACCATCTATGCCATCCGATGATTACACTTATTAACTGACTATGATGTTGATGGGGAGTACTATAAATAAGACCCTAGAAGGGCGCCGCCTTCTTATAAGCCCTCCTCCTGATGAAGCCCATGTATGGGTGAAACTAGTTGAGGGGCTTGCGGCTGTATTTTATTTTCACTGCACTATTAGTTCAGTTGGACAGTTATAACTTTGACATAGTGAGTAGTCTGCAGCTACAAACACTATGTGTATTATGAAGTGAATACTTTGATGACTACTAGTAGCAGTGGGTTTTTAAGTGTCACAACAACTACTTTGTTTACATTTTAATAAGAGAGCCAATAAAAGCTACGTTTTACTTTAGTGGAAGGTACTACTGGATGAGATTTGGGCTTTTGGCCCTTGTTAGTTTGTTCCAGATATTGACCATCCAGATTACCTTCTTGTAGGCACTTTAGGTTTTTTGTTCAAGTTCTCAGCTCAGCCGCAGTATCAGGACACTGGTGATGCTGCTGGGAGGAAGGAGAGTAGTGAGAGCCGCTCCTTTCAGCCGGCGAGCACTCGGTGTGCCGGCAGTGACATCCCCCGGACCCCACTCAGCTGGCCATAGGAAGCCGACTCCCCTTGCCTCCCAGACCCCACTCTGCGGATAGCGGCAGCCTGCCCTCCCCTGGCTCATTATCGATCAGGGTCCTGGGATGGAGGCTGCGGGTGCTATGCGCCCTCCGTGTCAGGGGCGCAATCACCAAGCGCCGGATAGCATCGGCGCCCTCAAGATACCGCGGGTGCTAAACACTAAAAACACTAAATTCAACCTTCTCTCCTCCCCCTCCTTCACCTCCTTTCTCCCACTCTATCCCCCCTTCACCTCCTCTCGCCCACTCTCTCCCCCCTTCTCCTCTCTCCCCCATCTCCTCTCTCCCCCATCTCCTTTCTCCCCCCATCTCCTCTCTCCCCTCTTCTCCTCTCTTCCCCCTTCTCCTCTCTCCCCCCTTCTCTCTTCCCCCTTCTCCTCTCTTCCCCCTTCTCCTCCTTCTCCTCTCTTCCCCCTTCCCCTCTCTCCCCCTTCTCTTCTCTTCCCCTTCTCATTCTCCTCTCTTTCCCCTTCTCTCTCCCCCTTCTCCTCCTTCTCCCCTCTCCCCCTTCTCCTCTTATCTCCCCCCTTCTCCTCTTCTCTCCCCCCTTCTCCTCTTCTCTCCCCCTTCTCCTCTTCTCTCCCCCCTTCTCCTCTCCCCTCCTTCCCCTCTCTCCACCCTTCTCCTCTTCTCTCCCCCTTCTCCTCCCTCCCTCCTTCTCCTCCTTCTCCTCTCTCCCCCTTTTTCCTCTCTCCCCCCTTCTGCTCCTACTCATCCCTCCCCCTTCTCCTTCTCCTCTATCCCGCCCTTCTCCTCTTCTCTCCCTCCTTCCCCTTTCTCCTCCTTCTCCTCTCTCCCCCTTCTCCTCCTTCTCCTCCCCCCCTTCTCCTCTCTCCCCCTTCTCCTTCTCCTCTCTCCCCCCTTCTTTCCCTTCTCCTCTCTCCCCCCTCCCCCTTCTCCTCTCTCCCCCCTCCCCATCTCCTCTCGCCCCCCTCCCGCTTCATTCTCCCCCTTCTCCTCCTTCTCCCCTTTCTCCTCCTTCTCCCCTCTCCCCCTTCTCGTCTTATCTCCCCCCTTCTCCTCCTTCTCCTCTCTCTCCCCTTCTCCTCCTTCTCCTCTCTCCCCCTTCTCCTCTTCTCTCCCCCCTTCTCCTCCTTCTCCTCTCCCCACCTTCTCCTCTCCCCCTCTTCTCCTTCTCCTCTCTCCCCCTTTCTCCTCCTTCTCCTCTCTCCCCCTTCTCCTCTCTCCCCCCTTCTCCTCCTCCTCTCTCCCCCCTCCTTCTCTCTCACCCCTTTTCCTCTTCTCTCCCCCTTCTCCTTCCTCCCCCCTTCTCCTCTTTCTCCTCTCCCCTCCTTCCCCTCTCCCCCTTCTCCTCTTCTCTCTCTCCTTCCCCCTTCTCCTCCTTCTCCTCTCTCCCCCTTCTCCTCTCTCCCCCTTTTTCCTCTCCCCCCCCTTCTGCTCCTTCTCCTCCCTCCCCCCTTCTCCTTCTCTCTCCCCCCTTCTCCTCCTCCTCTCCCCCCCTTCTCCTCTTCTCTCTCTCCTTCCCCTTTCTCCTCCTTCTCCTCTCTTCCCCTTCTCCTCCTTCTCCTCTCCCGCTTCTTCTCCTTCTCCTCTCTCCCCCCTTCTTCCCTTCTCCTCTCTCCCCCCTCCCCCTTCTCCTCTCTCCCCCTTTTCATCTTCTCTCCCCCCTTCTCCTCTCTCCTCCTTCTCCTCTCTCCCCCTTCTACTCCTTCTCCTCTCTTCCCCCTTCTCCTCTTCTCTCCCCTCTTCTCCTCTTCTCCTCTCCCCACCTTCTCCTCTTCTCCTCCCTTCTCCTCTCTCCCCCCTCCTCTCTCCCCCTTCTCCTCTTCTCTCCCCCCCTTCTCCCCCTTCTCCTCTCTCCCCCTTCTCCTTCTCCCCTCTCCCCCTTCTCCTCTTCTCTCCCCCTTTTCCTCTTCTCTCCCCCTTCTCCTCCCTCCCCCCTTCTCCTTCTCCTCTCTCCCCCTTCTCCTCTCTCCCCCATTCTCCTCCTCTTCTCTCCCCCCTCCTTCTCTCTCACCCCTTTTCCTCTTCTCTCCCCCTTCTCCTTCCTCCCCCCTTCTCCTCCTTCTCCTCTCTCCTCCTTCCCCTCTCTCCCCCCTTCTCCTCTTCTCTCCCCCTTCTCCTCCCTCCCCCCTTCTCCTCCTTCTCCTCTCTCCCCCTTCTCCTCTCTCCCCCTTTTTCCTCTCTCCCCCCTTCTGCTCCTTCTCCTCCCTCCCCCTTCTCCTTCTCCTCTATCCCCCTTCTCCTCTTCTCTCCCTCCTTCCCCTTTCTCCTCCTTCTCCTCTCTTCCCCTGCTCCTCCTTCTCCTCTCCCGCTTCTTCTCCTTCTCCTCTCTCCCCCCTTCTTGCCTTCTGCTCTCTCCCCCTTTTCATCTTCTCTCCCCCCTTCTCCTCCTTCTCCTCTCTTCCCCCTTCTCCTCTTCTCCTCCTTCTCCTCTCCCCACCTTCTCCTCTTCTCCTCCCCCCCTTCTCCTCCTTCTCCTCTCTCCCCCCTTCTTGCCTTCTCCTCTCTCCCCCTTTTCATCTTCTCTCCCCCCTTTCCTCTTCTCTCCCCCTTTTCCTCTTCTCTCCCCCTTTTCCTCTTCTCTCCCCCTTTTCCTCTTCTCTCCCCCTTTTCCTCTTCTCTCCCCCTTTTCCTCTTCTCTCCCCCTTCTCCTCTTCTCTCCCCCCTTCTCCTCCTTTTCCTCTCCCCACCTTCTCCTCTCCCCCTCTTCTCCTCCTTCTCCTCCCCCCCTTCTCCTCTTCTCTCCCCCTTTTCCTCTTCTCCTCTCCCCCCCTTCTCCTCCTTCTCCTCTTCTCTCCCTTTTCCTCTTCTCTCCCTTTTCCTCTTCTCTCCCTTTTCCTCTTCTCTCCCTTTTCCTCTTCTCTCCCTTTTCCTCTTCTCTCCCCATTCTCCTCTCTCCCCCTTCTCCTGTCTCCCCCTTCTCCTCTCTCCCCCCTTCTCCTCCTTCTCCTCTCTCCCCCCTTCTCCTCCTCCTCTCTTCCTTCTCCTTCTCTCTCACCCCTTTTCCTCTTCTCTCCCCTTCTCCCCCCTTCTCCTCTTTTTCCCCCCTTCTCCTTTGTCCCCCGTTCTCCTCTTCTCTCCCCCTTCTCCTCTCTCCTTCTTCTCCTCTCCCCCTTCTCCTCTTTTCTCCCCCATTCTCCTCTCTGCCTCCTTCTCCTCCTCTCTCCCCCCTTCAGACCTCACTCTGCTGCCCTTGGCTCACTCTGCTTCTCCTGGCTCAGTGGTTGGAGAAGAGAGTTTTAGCATTAGGTGAGTATGAAGTTTATTTTGGGGCATTACTATGTGACAGGGCAGGGGACATTTAGGGAGGGAGGTATTATTACTATAAGGGTAGGGGGTATTATTACTATATGGAGGCCACAGCAGGGGATATTATTACTATATGGGGGCACAGCAGTAGACATTATTACTATATGGGGCACAGCAGGGAGCTATTATTACTATATGGGGGCACAGCAGGGGGCATTATTACTATATGGGGGCACAGCAGGAGACAATATTACTATATGGGGGTACAGCAGGAGAGAATGTTTTTTTTTTCCTCGTAGAATTTTATTTTGTAGGGGTGCCTCAAGGTAAAAAGAAATTTCCAAGGGGTGACCCCTACAGACCTCTCTTAGTTCAGCATTAATCAATAGCAACATCAAATCAACCATCAAAACATCTGGGTACATGGGCAGGTATCTGACTACATGGGGGAGGTATCTGACTACATGGGGAAGTATATGTCTCCAATGAGGAGGTATCTGACTACATGGGGGGAGGTATTTGGCTCCATTAGGAGGTATCTGGCTACATGGGGGAGGTATCTGACTACATGGGGGAGGTATCCGACTACATGAAGAGGTATCTGGCTACATGGGGGAGGTATCTGGCTACATGGGGGAGGTATCTGGCTACATGGGGGAGGTATCTGACTACATGGAGAGGTATCTGACTACATGGGGAGGTATTTGGCTACATGGGGGAGGTATCTGACTACATGGGGGAGGTATCTGGCTACATGGGGGGAGGAATCTGACTACATGGGGGAGGTATCTGGCTACATTGGGGGTGTTATTTGGCTGCAGGGGGACATATCCAGCTCCATGAGACACATCTGGCTAGCGGCAAATCTGTCTCCATGGGACATACCTTGCTGCAAGAGGCATACCTAGCCAAAAGGGGCATATGTGGATGTATTTGGCTGCAGGGGACATATCTGGCTGCAGGGGCATACCTAGCTGAAAGGAACATATCATCACTTGTCCAAGCTTCTGCCTGCTTTCCTGGCTCCTAACTCAGTGACTGCCCGCCGCAGCCACTGATTTGTGACCTGCGAGACTGAGAAGCAGGTGGGAGCGTGGTCAGGTAAGTATGATCTGTAAGGTCAGGCAGCTAATACGTTAAATAGGCAGTGGCTGCATTCTTGTAGCGGAATGAAAATCTGCTGCGGGAATGCAAAACCATATGTCATAACAGTACAGAGTATCGCAGCGGATTTTGCTGCAAAACGTACGCGTGTATCTTCCCTAGGGCAAAGATTATAATCAATGGTATCCTTGGGGGTACTCAGCTGGAGCTTCTTGTCGCATGGGGGTACCTGGCTTGAAAAGGTTGAGAAACACTGCTCTAAGTCATTGACTTTACTTTGAGTGCGGGTCAAGTCCTTTTGCAAAACATCCGTTCTACTTTTTAATTCCAAAACAGATTTTTCCAAGGATGTACTGTTAAGGTTAAAATTTAGATGTTGACCCGTCTCTATGGAGAAAAGTCAAATACCCAGGTAGAGGATGGTTTCAAATATATCTATATAGCAGCTGCAGTTCTGCTTGAACCTTAAAATCATGGACACAGACATCTGATGTACGTATCAGTATTGATGTTATTGATGTGTGTTAACTTTTATAGACAGAAAATGGGGCGGTACTACTCATGTTTAGTGTATTTATATAAAGTATAAAGAAATTCAATACAGGTAGGGTTCCAAGTCACAAGACACATACATGTCACACTCTGATAGGCCAGTCCATAAATGGTAACAGTTTCCTGTACGGCACAGTCAAGGTGGTATAACGTGTGAAAAGGTTAGAACAATACATTCTTTGCACTGATAATAAAGGATGATTCCCAGAGCCCAAATGTAACAAACAGTCCAGTTTGTTCAGAGAATGTCCTTGAAACTGATAAGGACTTGTGAGACATAGTTCATCATTAGAAAATTCCTTATTGTCTCCATGTATCAGAAGTCTCAAGGTAAGAGGAATTTCCCAGACATTAAAACTCATAAAATTAACCCTATCAATCCCCCATTTGACATCCGTGGAGCATGGACGTGGGTCATCACTGGTGGTTTGGTCGTAGCCGGAGGTTTTAAGGACTCCACCCTCAGCCGCAGGTTGATCAAGGGACCACAGGTGAAATTATCCTCAGAGTACTAGTACAGCATCCAACCTCCAGAAATGTCCAGGCGACACAGATTCAAGAGAACCGATAAGAGAAAGAAAACATAGTAACGTTAGTCACTTATATGAGGGTTAAGCTTCTTCCTGTTTGTCGAGGTTTTATACAAAAGAGAATACACATAAACACTTTTACTGACAAACAGATCAGTATTATGCATAAGACCACTTGGAAGAGACCCTGAAGGACTCCCATTAGTTTATGGGCATCACCATAGGATAGACAAAAATAGTACTTAATGTTTTATTGAAAGTTATAAATGGCGGAACAAACTTTCAGCAGATGAGGTAGGTAGATCTGCAATAACCGAAAGAAAATACTAAACAATGGCTAAATCTGTACAGTATACATCAATATACAGCTTAGTTACAACAAAACAAATAAAAGCTTATCAATACCAAAACCAACATATATATATATATGACAAATACCTCTCCGGATTTTATCAAAATAATGAAACCTTATTGTCTTATCACTCCTGTCCCTAAGATTTGTCCCTAATCTTGACTACAGATGTAGCCCCTTTCTCTAGGTCCCTTTACCGTGGGACTGCCCACAAAGGTAGAACAATCCTCCGTCCCGAACCTAACCTAGTCTCCTGTCACTCCTACGTCTCCCTGTGACACTGAGTGATCAGACAATAAGTTCTTCACTGTATATAACAGACATGACTCTATCACAAGGACTCTACCACTTCGGTATCATGTGGGTATTGGAAAGTCACAAGAACTAACTTTAAAAAGTTTCTGAAAAGGAAAAGTTTAGATGTGAGCAAATCTCCTCTCATAGCAAAAGCAAAATAAAAAGTTGATTGATACATAAATCAAAAACAGCATAACAGATAAATGCAACAACATCTCTACAATGTGACCTATTATGTAACCATTAGATTCACTTATAATAACCCATTAGTGAATTCCCAATCTTCAGTAAGAGATTCTCAGAATTTTCCACTTCTTTTTAGTCTTTTTACTTCATTTTGTACCTAGAAAACGTCTTTATGATTAGATCACACAGGCCTAATGACTGGTCACATCTCTTCCTGTAAATAATCATATACTATAATACATAGACCAATAATATGAAGTAACTGGGCGCTTGTTACCAATATAATATTTGGATCCTACTGAATTGTCTCTTGTTTCACTGAGATCATCACATATTACACATAAAATAACCACCATAGAAATAAAAGCAAAGTATATACTATACATCATCTAAGGTGTCAAACTTTTTTTTTTTTAATATACCAAATGATCCTTTTTGTAATGGTGTAATAGTTAGTAACATTGGTATGGATCCTTAAACCTATCTTTTGACTGACAGGCCTCTTTACAGACGCTTGGACTCTTGGCCTCAGTTATATAGCTTCTTTTAAGGCCACTAGTATCACCTCAGACATTGGCTTTGTTATCTCCCATAGCTTTGGCTGACCTGTAAAGAAGACTCCAGTACAGACAAGGACATACCTATATAGGCCACCTCTGGCAGGTAGATGATGTCCACTTACATTCCCTGAAACAGGCAGGAAGATGACAGACTATGCAGACAGGCACTTTACGGTGTTACTTACAGTAGGTTATGACAGGTGTAGATAATACAGCCGTACACAACCCTCTATATTTGTTGTCCCCTGGGCCGCCCAATGTGAGGATACTACATTACATTACACATGGCTTCCTTCTGCTGGTTTTGTTAGATAACTTACAGTAAGATACAAGGCTGTCGGCAAATAGTTATTGGATGCCATCTTCAACCTGTACCTCCTCTCCATCCGCTGGTCTCACAGCTTCTCGCTGATCGTCTCTGGAAAAGACTTAAAAACAAACAGATCCACATCTCCTCATCCACCTGTACACTATGTACAGTTACCTCAGGAATAGACCGGAAGCATCACTCCATTCCCTTGTACACCATGTACGGTTACCTCAGGAAGAGACTGGAAACATCAAAATGGGCTACTCCCATTTCCATTCACCTCTATCCCCCCACCATTTGAATCTACATCAAGAGGCAATAGAGATGCTGGATTCAATGCTCCTAGCAAAAAAAAAAAACAATAATAATATATATATATATATATATATATATATATATATATATATATACACATATACACACACCTTTTGGGGGGGGGGGGGGCAAAAGGAGTGCAGACTGGAGCCATGGATATGGGTTTGGCTTTACTAGGGATAAGACAACATATAAAGTCATGAGCTAGTTTGCTATAGTCATCACAAAACTGTTAACCCTAAAAATAATAATAATACATATTATACTCGGCTAGTCCCATTTAACCTTTTTTTGCTATAAATCAAATAAAATACTCCTAAAAGATGAAATATAAAACAGTATATAGAATATTCTTTTTATGTGTCAGAACCTTAAGCTTAATTTGTACCATTATTAGCTGAAATGAATCCATTCCTCCAGTAAGCGACTCTTATCAGTAAGCAGAATGCTCTGTGCCTCACTTCTAACCTTGAGCAGTGAGCAGTAAAATCATAGATTACAAGAGTGAAAAACTTCATACGTTGGGGACACACACTTAAAGAAAATCTGCTTACAAGATATATCTACAATTTTTTTTTTTTTTATAATAAAGTTACATAGCAATATATATATGTTACAGTAGTAAGCTACTTCAGACTCTCATACCATCGGGTTCTTAATAAGTGCATAAACTTCTGCGTTTGATCTTCACCAATTATCACTTTCTCTTAACATTCCTAATAAAACGTGCTTTTCCTCTCTGACTCCTACTGACACTCCCGTAGAACAATCTTATACACTAATTGGTCATAAGACCCTGCTCCTTTAAACAGTCTCATTGCTTTTCCTTTGAACAAACCTTTGTCTAACTTTCCTAACCATCAGGTAATAACATTCATTAAGAAATGTGCATAACAGTTGTTAAACTCTATCGGAGAGTCCTGTGCCCGCCCCCTCAGTGACACTAAGCAATATGGGCAGGGGACAGAAATGCCAGGAGTTAAAATGGCCACCGGACTAGATAACCGGATATAGGGGTGTTGGCTTAGGGCATGGTTTTGCGACGTCACAATTATAATACAGATGTGGATGATATGGGGGAGTGGTTGGCTCTCCGTCGCCATCTTTGGTTACAGAAAAGAGGCGTACATAAATAAGTACAGTAATACCTCGGTTTTCGAACGCTTTGGAACTC
The DNA here is from genome assembly GCF_027789765.1 of Dendropsophus ebraccatus. Classification (NCBI taxonomy): domain Eukaryota; kingdom Metazoa; phylum Chordata; class Amphibia; order Anura; family Hylidae; genus Dendropsophus; species Dendropsophus ebraccatus. Next base: position 104,962,542 of record NC_091456.1, read on the forward strand.
GAACTGATTGGTATTCAAACGAAAATTTACCCAGAAGTAGTGTTTGGAATTCGAACTTTGCTCGGTTTTCGAACGTTTTTAGAACGTTTTTGCGAGCGTGGATGGTGGGTTGTACCTGGCGAGTTAAGCAGTGGTGAGGCTTCACATACAGTACAGTGCTGTATAAGACTGCTAGAGTGCATATACAGTGCAGTAGTAGTACAGGCAGTGCACCACCATCTCCCATACATTACAGTGCTTGGATGGGTGGGACGCTATACAGTAAAGGATGGGTGAGGAGTTGGTGACTACTGTACTATAATTGCTGGTTCTGATGAACATTTCTTATGTTTAATGTCCTGTACAGTATAGTGCTGTTCTGTACTGTACTGTAGTGATTATACTGAGCACTTATCAGTGTAATAAATGAGTATTGTAGGTAATTATTGGTGGCTGCTGGAACCAATTAATCACATTTACATTATTTCCTATGGGAAGACACTGCCCTGTTTTCAAACTGCTTGGTTCTCAAACTGCCTTCCGGAACCAATTAAGAATGTCAGTCAGCTGCTTCTAAGACCAGCAGGATATTGTCATGCATTAAAACAGGCATGGACTCTCGGGACAGGGATATAATATTACCGCTTTATAAAGCTTTGGTGCGGCCTCATCTGGAGTATGCTGTCCAGTTTTGGAACATGATTCATAAAAAGTAAAACTAAACTAATAAGGGGAATGGAGCATCTTAGTTATGAAGAGAGATTAAAAGAATTAAATTTGTTTAGTCTGGAGAAGAGACGTTTAAAGTGACACTGTCACCCCCAATAATCATTTTTCAATCTTTACAGGTGTGTGTAACCCGCCTATATCTCTCTGCATACCTGTAACTATTTTTCAGTTTTATGAGGTGGCTTTGCCTGAAATTGTAATTTGTATTTGTATCTTCTAGCGCCACTGGGCGGGGCTTGGTCCCTGAAGCGCCACATAGCCCCGCCCATTGCAGCGCCGTTGACCCCGCCCCCTTGGGCTCCGTTTTGAGGCCTCCTTGACGTGTGCGTCCACATCTCCCGCCGTCTTCTGCGTGCGGGAGAGTCATGTGGCGCGCAGGCGCAGAAGGTGACCGCCGGGTCACCCACAGCCCGCAGATTACACCGGCCGCACCGTCCCTTGTTGTGTGGGACTCTCCGGAGGCCTCGCTGCGGCTGTGAAACCCTCCTCACAGCCAGCAGCGAGGCGCAGACATAGTGCGCAGGCGCACTGCGGCGTCCGCCGCGCACTGCGCATGCGCCGAAAAGGACCGCCGCAGTGCGCCTGCGCACTATGTCTGCGCCTCGCTGCTGGCTGTGAGGAGGGTTTCACAGCCGCAGCGAGTCCTCCGGAGAGTCCCACACAACAAGGGACGGTGCGGCCGGTGTAATCGGTGGGCTGTGCGATCGCACGCACAGCCCGGCTGTGGGTGACCCCCCACGCGGGAGATGTGGACGCGCACGTCAAGGAGGCCTCAAAACGGAGCCCAAGGGGGCGGGGTCAATGGCGCTGTAATGGGCGGGGCTATGTGGCGCTTCAGGGACCAAGCCCCACCCAGTGGCGCTAGAAGATACTCGGCCAAATTACAATTTCAGGCAAAGCCACCTCATGAAACTGAAAAATAGTTACAGGTATGCAGAGAGATATAGGCGGGTTACACACACCTGTAAAGATTGAAAAATGATTTTTGGGGGTGAAAGTGTCACTTTAAGGGGAGATATGATTAATTTATTTTAATATATAAATGGCCCCTGCAAGAAATATGGGGAAAAGATGTTCCAGGTAAAACCCCCTCAAAGGACAAGGGGGCACTGCCTCCGCCTGGAGAAAGAAAGGTTCAACCTCCGGAGGCGACAAGCCTTCTTTACCATGATAAGACTAAATTTATATGTTGACATCTCTCTATGGAGAGAAGCCGAAAACCCAGGTAAAGGATGGTTTTTAAATTATATCTAGAGTTGGAATCCTGCAGTATTACCAGCTCGTTACTTATACGTCACTGACACAGATAAGACAATGTATCATGATTATAAGCCTGGAGAAAATGGCCCAAGTTTTATTATGGTCATCACATTTTATAGACAGATAAAATATAGGGTGGTAACAAATGCTAATAAGACATAGATGAGGCGGTGCTAGTGATTTAGATATTCAGTCATGCGCAATGGCATCTATATTAGTATTCATTATTATTATTCAAAAAGGTTAAAACAATACATTCTGTACAAAGATACTTTTTCATGAATCCAAGAGCACAATGTAGTTGTTTTCCATAAATTGTTTATAGATAGGAGTCTCTGGGTCCTTGGGGATTGTGTCTACAAATGATAACTTTCCAGGAGTTGTTCTCAGTGACATGCTTCCAGCATTCCTCTTCTTTATCCAGAACATCTCTCTGTCACCCTCTGATCACGCTCTCATCACGCTCTGATCATCTCCAGTCTCTTAAGAGGGCAATATATATAGGTGTAGTCATATAGGTACGGTGCAAGTAGGTAAAATCCCATAATCTGGCCTTATCATTCCCCCATTTGACATCCGTGAAGCCTTGGACTGGAATCACTGTGGTTGGTACATAGCCAGAGGTTCCAAAGATACTGTCTGAGCCGCGGGTTGCTCAGGGGTCACATCTTCTCCATAGGGTGAACCCATCCTCCAAGTACTTGTCCAGCATCCAACCTCCAGAAATGTCCAGGTGACACAGATTCAAGAGAACCGGAAAAGGAAGGGAAAACACAGTTAGTTACTCTTTATCTAAGAATTGATCTTCTCCTCTTTCGAGGTTTTATGCGAAAGAAAATACACATAAACACTTTTACTGGCAAACAGATCAGTATTATGCATAAGACCACTTGGATGAGACCCTGAAGGACTCCTATTAGTTTATGGGCATCACCATAGGATAGACAAAAATAGTACCATACATTTTATTGAAAGTTATAGATGGCGGAACAAACTTACAGCAGATGTGGTAGTGAGATCTGCAATAACCGAAAGAAAATACTAAACAATGGGTGAGTCTGTACGGTATACGCCAATATACAGCTTAGTTACAACAAAACAAATAAAAGCTTATTGTCAATACCCAAACTAATATATATATATATGACAAATACCTCTCCGGATTTTATCAAAATAACAAAACCTTATTGTCTTATCACTGTATATAACAGACGTGACTCTATAACAAGGACTCTACCACTTCAGCAACATGTGGGTATTGGAAAGTCACAACAACTAACTTTAAAAAGTTTCTGAAAAGGGAAAGTTTAGATATCAGCAAATCTTATCTCATAGCAAAAGCAAAAATAAAAAGTTGAGTGACACATAAACCAAAAACAGCATAACAGGTAAATGCAATAAAATCTCCACAATGTGACCCACTATGTAACCACTAGATTCACTTATAATAACCAGATAGTGAATTCACACTCGTCAGTAAGAGATTCTCAAAATTTCCACTTCTTTTTAGTCTTTTTACTTCATTTTGTACCTAGAAAACATCTTTATGATTAGATCACACAGGACTAATGACTGGTCACATCTCTTCCTGTACATAATCATATAGTATAATACATAGACCAATAATATGAAGTAATTGGGCGCTTATTACCGATATAATATTTGGATCCTACTGAATTGTCTCTTGTTTCACTGAGATCATCACATATTACACATAAAATAACCACCATAGAAATAAAAGCAAAGTGTAAACGATACATCACCTAAGGTTTCAAAGCCTTTTTATGAGAATAATATATCATATGATCCTTTTTGTAATAGTAGCATTGGTATGGATCCTTTATCCTTAAACCTATCTTTTGACTGACAGGCCTCTTTACAGACACTTGGATTCTTGGCCTCAGTTATATCGCTTCTTTTAAGGCCACTCGTATCACCTCAGACATTGGCTTTGTCGTCTCCCATAGCTTTGGCTGACCTGTAAAGAAGACACCAGTACAGACAAGGACATATCTATATAGGCCACCTGCGGCAGGTGGATGACGTCCACTTACATTCCCTGAAACAGGCAGGAAGATGACAGACTATGCAGACAGGCACTTTATGGTGTTACTTACAGTAGGTTATGGCAGGTGTAGATAATACAGCCGTACACAACCCTCTCTGCTATATTTGTTGTCCCCTGGGCCGCCCAATGTGAGGATACTACATCACATTACACATGGCTTCCTTCTGCTGGTTTTGTCAGATAACTTACAGTGAGATACAAGGCTGTCGGCAAATAGTTATTGGATGCCATCTTTACCCTGTACCTCCTCTCCATCCGCTGGTCTCACAGCTTGTCGCTGATCGTCTCTGGAAAAGACTTAAAAACAAACAGATCCACATCTCCCCTCCACCTGTACACTATGTACGGTTACCTCAGGAAGAGACTGGAAACATCTCCCCATTCCCTTGTACGCTTTGTACGCTGTTACCTTGGGAAGAGCACAGAAACAACAGCATCACCAGCTTCATCCATCATCCATCACCCTTTAGGCTTCAGGGTTTGTCTGCGTGAACGTTGCGTCAGCCGCTCTATGGCAGCTTTTCTTCTTCTTTTTTACAAGTGTTTTTGGTAAGCCCAGGGACCAAACAAATCTCTAATTTGCCAATTAACCCATAATGGTGGGCTTCATATAGACATCTGCACAGTTACCTTCAACCATCCTACATGTCTCAGTGATTGTCCTCACCTCCAGCTTATGGCAGGAGCTGTTTCTGCAGTGGAACGTCACACTGCATGGCGGTCACCATATATCCTTGCGTCTTGTGTCATCCATCTTTGAAAAGTCTGAGATAATCTACAATAAAAAACTTTTAAACTTTCATTAATATTTGAGCTTTCAATTACATTTTTATCTTTCACAATTTAAAATATCAAACACAATAACTAATAAAAACATCCTTATTCAAAAATAAAAAATTTGTACGGTGTTTAAAAAAATTTTAAAACATCAAAATTGGCTACTCCATCAAAATGGGCTGCTCCCATTTCCATTCACCTCTATCCCCTCCCCCATTTGAATCTACATCAAGAGGCAACAGAGATGCTGGATTCAATGCACTTAACACAAAATATATATTGGGGGCATAAGGAGTGCAGACTGGAGCCATGGACATGGGTTTGGTTTTTACTAGAGATAAAAATACATATATATTCATGAGCTAGTCTGCCATAATCATCACAAAACTGTTAACCCTAAAAATAAAAACATAAAAAAAATTAAATGAATCCGCTGAAATGAATATTCCTTCAATACGCTGCTCTTATCAGTAAGCAGAACGCTCTGTACCTCACTTCTAACCTTGAGCAGTGAGCAGTAAAATCATAGATACAAGAGTTAAAACTTCTTGGAAGTTTTTTTTTTTTTTTTTTTTCTAACATCCTTGAAGTTACAGAAGATATCAGCGCTGTGCTCCTATACACCAGACTGTAACCTTGGACAGTGACACACATACTTATAACTTAGTAGGAAAAAAAAACAATTTGCATAGAACTTATTAGGATAGATGTGTACACATATATACATATATATATATATATATATATATATATATATAAACACTTGTTAAATAAAGTTACATAGAAATATATATATTACAGTAGTAAGTTACTACTACTTAGAAATATATATATTTTACTGTAGTAAACTACTTCTTCTTTGAAATATCATACGTTGGGGACACACACTTAAAGAAAATCTGCTTACAATATATATTGGGATACATATATATACCTACAAAATACTTTTTTTTAAAATAAAAATGTGTAAGTTACAGTAATAAGTTACTACAGGCTCCTTATACCATTGGGTTCTTAATAAGTGCACAAAATTCTGCGTTTGATCTTTACCAATTATCACTTTTCTCTTGACATTCCTAATAAAACGTACTTTTTCTCTCTGACTCCTACTGACACTTCCGTATAACAATCTTATACACTAACAGGTCTACTAAACCGGACTTCTTCAAACAGTCTCATTGCTTTTCCTTTCAACAAACCTTTGTCTAACTTTCCTCACCCTCAGGTAATAACATTTCTTAATAAATGTGCAAAACAGTTGTTATACTCTATCGGAGAGTCCTGTGCCCGCCCCCTCAGTGACACTAAGCAGTATGGGTGGAGGACAGAAATGCCAGGAGTTAAAATGGCCACCGGACTGGATAACCGGATATAGGGGTGTTGGCTTAGGGCGTGGTTTTGAGACGTCACAATTATAATACAGACGTGGATGATATGTGGGAGTGGTTGGCTCTCCGTCACCATCTTTAAGGGCTGATTACAGAAAAGTGGCGTACACAAATAAGCAAATGTTCCACGGTTGAGACAACAGAAAATGATCAACATTTTGTAACAAGTCACATACTACTTCTAAAGGGGAACACCAGCTTAGTAAGACTGGCTGAAATATAGTATATAATGTAGGAGCGTACATTACATTACACTAACAGCTCTGATTCTTTCTTTTTTTTTTTTTTTTTTTTTTTTCCTAATGCTGCTTGCATGTGATCTGCAGCCCTCAGAGCTGGTTGATGGCCTTGTACAAAACATAACAAATAACACACATTATGTGCCAAAATCATTGTATGCTGCTTCACTACGCAGCATTCATTAACCCCTTTTCAGCTCTCTCAGCACTGTATCTAGCAATGAGCTGGACTGTTCTCCTCGTCCATCTCCACTTATATGGCATTATAAACTATTTGAGGTTAGGCTGCCCACTTCAAAAGGCATTGGTCTTACTATCAGGTCAGGGGCACTTTAAATCAAAGTAACTACTTCAACAGCTGACCAAGGGGAAGATTCCTGCAGAGCAAAGGGTCTATACGCCACCATTGGAGGTAGGTTGGTTCCTGCAGAACATAGTGTCTATACGCCACCATTGGAGGTAGGTTGGCTTTTCGCAGGATCTGGGGTTTGTATACAGATATAAACTGGGTACAATGGTGTAACATAATGATGTGGCTTGGGTCGGCCACACACACTACAATATTCTGTCTTATCTAGATTTTGTTGGTCACCGACACATGTCCACCCAGCTGGACCTGTGCTTCCCACCCATTATCCTAAATGTTTTCCTTCTGTCTGACCCTCTGGCTCTCATCTCTCTGTCTACTCCACACCCACCCCTCTTAGAACTCTAATCCTTGATTCCCCCTCAGTACTTCGATTGACCCCTAAGGTTCCTGGAAATTCCAAGGACCCATTTGCCCTGCATGTTACATGTAGGTCTGGTTACCTACCCACAAGGCAAAAATAAGTGTGCACAGGAGTGTGAGGGGTTTCCCAGGTGTTGGTCAGAGAGCCAGAGGCTGGTGGGGCTAAGGCATGTATCTGCCTTCATATCAAACCTCCTAAAGATCTGTTCTAGATCTTGCACTGCATCTTCTCATGCCCGTCGCTAACTATCTCTTAGCTATTCAATTTCCCATAGCCCTCCCATAAAGATGATGAGTTCCTGTTTTTTTTTAGTGAACATCTGTCCCATTCTCGCACCCAGCCCTAGGTAGCTTATTGGGGATTGTCCAGACCTATCTAGGTCTTATAGTAGGCTCCTGCTTGCGGCGGGATGCCTTCCCTCTTTGCCATCCTCCTAAGCGGCGAGAATAATCCACAGGTCTATTGATCCATGGCGCCTACATCTTGTACCGAATCGACAGGGCACAAGCAAGGAGTGGAATTAATACAAGTACTATTTCCACTGGTCACCGAACAGATTGTTTTCACTTCCGGAACCCGTTCATACAGAGAGTCTATGCGCCTACTGTCCGTGACCTTGCAGCTGCTCTCGATATTATGCTGTATTACAAGGGTTAAGCATTAATCACAGCCTCCCCGTAAGGACGTAGAAGTGAATAAGTTCGGCAATCCCTTTCCTTAATTCAGCATGAATACAGCAACAGCTTATCTCAATCACACCACAGTTTGCGACGGCAATGCAGCACTTTAACCTTGTCCTATCCTGGGTTACAGAGTTCTTTGTCTAACAAATAGACTCAGCTTTACAAACATATAGAGAACGCAAGTGACGGGAATCTCATTAGATCCGTTCCCTGAGGCGCAGATAGTACGTAAGAAAGGAAGTCTCTCTTACCTGGCCAGTTATATCTGCGCGTCCGATGACGGATAAATCACCGCATCCCGTCAGTCTGCGTTCTGGTTGCAAGAGGCTGAGTCCCGGTTCGGACGCCAAAAATGATAAGACTAAATTTATATGTTGACATCTCTCTATGGAGAGAAGCCGAAAACCCAGGTAAAGGATGGTTTTTAAATTATATCTAGAGTTGGAATCCTGCAGTATTACCAGCTCGTTACTTATACGTCACTGACACAGATAAGACAATGTATCATGATTATAAGCCTGGAGAAATGGCCCAAGTTTTATTATGGTAATCACATTTTATAGACAGATAAAATATAGGGTGGTAACAAATGCTAATAAGACATAGATGAGGCGGTGCTAGTGATTTAGATATTCAGTCATGCGCAATGGCATCTATATTAGTATTCATTATTATTATTCAAAAAGGTTAAAACAATACATTCTGTACAAAGATACTTTTTCATGAATCCAAGAGCACAATGTAGTTGTTTTCCATAAATTGTTTATAGATAGGAGTCTCTGGGTCCTTGGGGATTGTGTCTACAAATGATAACTTTCCAGGAGTTGTTCTCAGTGACGTGCTTCCAGCATTCCTCTTCTTTATCCAGAACATCTCTCTGTCACCCTCTGATCACGCTCTCATCACGCTCTGATCATCTCCAGTCTCTTAAGAGGGCAATATATATAGGTGTAGTCATATAGGTACGGTGCAAGTAGGTAAAATCCCATAATCTGGCCTTATCAACCATGAGAACTGTGAATCTGTGGAACAGTCTACCACAGGATCTGGTCACAGCAACAACAGTAGAGGGCTTCAAAACCGGCCTAGACAAGTTCTTAGAGCAAAACAATATAAATGCATATGTATAGAACCTATCACCCCTCCCCCTTCCCTGTATCCATCCCCTCCTTGGTTGAACTTGATGGACATGTGTCTTTTTTCAACCGTATTAACTATGTAACTATGTAACCGAGGTACCACTGTACATGTTTTATGATCGGGACAACAGAAAATGATCAACATTTTGTAACATGTAACATACTTCTAAAGGGGGACACCAATTTTGTAAAACTGGCTGTAATAACAGTATATAGTATATAATGTACTGTAGAGGAGGACATTAACAGCTCAGATTTTTTTTTCTCTAACTTCACAGAGCTAGTTCATGACCTTGTACAAAACATAACAAATAACACACATTATGTGCCAAAATCATTGTATGCTGCTTAAACTTCTCCAGCATATTCATTAACCCGTCCAGCTCTCTCAGTACTATATCTAGCAATGAGCTGGACTGTTCTCCTTATCTATCTCCACTTATGACATATGGCATTTTACACTATTTGAATTTAGGCTGCCCACCTCCACAAAGGCATTTGTCTTACTATCAGGACAGGGGCACTTTAAATCAAAGTAACTACTTCAACAGCTGACCAAGGGCAAGATTCTTGCAGAACATAGGATCTATATGCCACCATTGGAGGTAGGTTGGATTTTTGCAGGATCTGGAGTTTGTATACAGAGGCTGGTGGGGCTAAGGCATGTATCTGCCTTCATATCAAACCTCCTCAAGATATGTTCTAGGTTTTGCACTGCATCTTCTCATGCCCATCGCTAACTATCTTCCTTAGCTTCACATCAGCTTCACATAAACTTCTTGTGGAGACTGGGGATCCCTTCTTTTAGTGAATAACTGTCTCTTCCTTGCTCATCTAATCCCTAGGTAGCGTATTGGGGAACGAGACCTAAACCTTAGGTCTTGACAAGCACAGCCGCTATAGGCCCAGCCGTCACAGTGACACACTATGGCGACACACTACAGCAACCCACTGTCCCTCGTTGCTAATTCCTCCTAGGGGGCAAGGGGGTATGTCACAGGTCTTTTGACCTGCTCTCTACTCCAGTACACCTTATATCCAATCCAAAGGGTGAATATAAGTAATGGGATCAATACAAGTATTGTTCCAGCTACTTAAGACAAAGATAACTTATCAGGAACCCGTTCACTCCAAAAGTTATGTGCCTGCTGTTTGTGACCTTGCAGCTGCTCTCGATGTTATGCTGTATTACAAGGGTTAAGCAACAATCACAGCCTCCCCGTAGGGACATACAAGTGATCATGTTCGGCAATCCCTTTCCTTAATTCAGCATAAATACAGCAACAGCTTATCTCAATCACACCACAGTTTGCGACGGCAATGCAACACTTTAACCTTGTCCTATCCTGGGTTACAGAGTTCTTTGTCTAACAAATTAGACCCAGCATTACAGACATTTAGAGAACGCAGGTGTGACGGGATCTAATTCGATCCGCTCCCCTGAGGTGCAGAAAGTACGTAAGAAAGGAAGTCTTACCTGGCCAGTTATATCTGCGCGTCCGATGACGGATAAATCACCGCATCCCATCTATCTGCGTTCTGGTTTGCAAGAGGCTGAGTCCCTGCCAAGGGCGCCAAATGTTAAGGTTAAAATTTAGATGTTGACCCGTCTCTATGGAGAAAAGTCAAATACCCAGGTAGAGGATGGTTTCAAATATATCTATATAGCAGCTGCAGTTCTGCTTAAACCTTAAAATCACGGACACAGACATCTGATGTACGTATCAGTAATGTAAGTTTGAGAAGCGCCCCCTTAATTGATGTGTGTTAACTTTTATAGACAGAAAATGGGGCGGTACTACTCATGCATAGTGTATTCATATAAAGTATGTAGAAATTCAATACATACGGGGTTCCAAGTCATAAGACACATACATGTCACACTCTGATAGGCCAGTTTCCTGTATGGCACAGTCAAGGTGGTATAACGTGTGAAAAGGTTAGAACAATACATTCTTTGCACTGATAATAAAGGATGATTCCCAGAGCCCAAATGTAACAAACAGTCCAGTTTGTTCAGAGAATGTCCTTGAAACTGATAAGGACTTGTGAGACATAGTTCATCATTAGAAAATTCCTTATTGTCTCCATGTATCAGAAATCTTAAGGTAAGAGGAATTTCCCAGACATTAAAACTCATAAAATTAACCCTATCAGTACTATCTTCTCAACATCAGTTAACCTCCCTCGTATCTTATTTAGGTCATCTCTAATAATAATGACTTCTGAGGAAACAATCCCAACTTGGGCAGTGAGGTCTGTGATAGATTTAGTACAGTTCTGCATCTCTTTAAGAATAGCCTGCAGGACCTCAGAATGCGCGGCCCCCTCCTCCTCCACTTCACCCTCCTCCGTTAAGGCTGAGAAGATAGGTCCAGTATTACCAGTCCCCTTTTTTCCACATGGCGGGCGGGTGCTGCCAGACGGTGTCGGGCTGGGAGGCGGGGCCCTTGGGGCAGCCCCCTCCCTTGGAAAGCGTGATTATGCTTTGTGAGGGAGGTCGATGTCCAGGCAGCAACTTGATTCTGTCATATGTTGCTCTCTTGTTATGATAGGAACAGGCTCCTGAATAAAATCTGACAGGAAAAGTCACCTGTGGAATAGGAACACTACTCTTTATAATCCTGGCGGGTGCATGGTAGGAAAACAATGAGGATACGATTTGTGGAATTAGTTACTGATTGTGAAACAGTGATGATGAATCCTTTTGTTTCCTCTTTCTTCTTTACCAGCTGTAGGGATCTTCCTGGGGGATGGTGTGTTTGGACACAGTTCACAGCAGACTTGGCTTTATAAAAGATCAGCTTGGTGTTTATTTGCAGCATAAACAGTCCAGCAAACAGAAATACAGGAACACCGTGCTTTTAAGAAACCAAAACAAACAAAAAGGTCTTACCCGTCTGGGTGCTTACTAACAGGTTTTTTCACCTATCTGACACTTTATAACAAGGTGTATATTAGCTCCAGCCGTGGCTGCATTCGCAGCTTACCCTAAACACACACACAGGCTGTTCACTCCTGGCTGAGAGCAACCACCTGCACACTGTGAGAGCTTTTACCCTCTCAGGCTCATTAGGGTCAGAGCTCACCTGATCCCAAAACCCAAACTGGATCGGGGGGGAGGGAATGACAGGTCCCACTACCAAACCTACTTGCCATTCCATGTAAATCCAGGCTCCAGGCCCGGCAACAATAAATAATAACTCAACAGCATAACACTGCTGAGCAACAGATCCATCCTGGACTTACCATCTCACACTACGTAGCACCCTAGGTGAGATGTACACCCCCTCGAACACTTCTCTAGTGACATGTCTACACAGCCTATTGAAGATAATCTCATTGGGTGAGTTGAGCCTCCCTGCACAATTTCTTTCTAGGGAAAAAAAAAAAAAAAAAAGGTGCTGGTGCCCTGCAGGCTTGGAATAGCGGTTACCAGTGGCGGAACTACCGCCGTAGCGGCCGCTACGGGGGCCCGAGGCGCGGGCCCCCGGAGCTCACATAGCCTGTAGCACCCGGCGGCCGAGCAGGCCTCCCGGGTGCTACAGCTGTTTGGGGTCCAGGCAGTGGCCATGAAGGGGGGCCCGCGGGGCCCTCCCGATCAATCACTCTTGTGACCGCAAGAATTGTTTTGCTTGTGGTCACAAGAGTCCGGCTCCGTCTTCCCCCGGCTGCTGCGCGGCTGCCGGGGGTGTCGGGATCCCGGCAGCGCGCGCATCCCATAGCTCCCTGCGCGCCTTGGGCCCCCACTTCCGCGCAAGGAGCTCTGGGATGCGTGCGCTGCCGGGGATAAGACGTGACACCCCCGGCAGCCGCGCAGCAGCCGAGGACAGACCAGGAGGAGTGGGGGGGGGGGCTACTGCTGGGGACACGATATGGGGGGCTGCTGGGGACATTATATGGGGAGGGGGGCTGCTGGGGACACTATATGGGGAGGGGGCTGATGGGGACACTATATGGGGAGGGGGGGCTGATGGTGACACTATATGGGGACGGGGGCTGCTGGGGACACTATATGGGGAGGGGGGGCTGCTGGGGACACTATATGGGGAGGGGGGCTGCTGGGGACACTATATGGGGAGCGGGGGTGCTGGGGACACTATATGGGGAGGGGGGCTGCTGGGGACACTGCATGGGACACTGTATGGGGGGGCCACAGGGAGACACAGGACTGGGACAGGGGCCGCAAGGGGAGACAGGATGGGGGCCGCAGGGGGAGACAGGACGGGGGCCGCAGGGGGAGACAGGACGGGGGCCGCAGGGGGAGACAGGACGGGGGCCGCAGGGGGACACAGCTTACTTGAAAATGCACTCCTCAGCCTCAATGTCCCTGGCTAGGAGGAGGAGCGTGTGGATTGGAAGCACTTCTGTTCCGTAGGGGGACGGGCTGTAATGAAGAAAAGCTGCCATCTGGGTGAGGTGACGCGCGGGCGGGACGGCTACCGGGAAGTGACGCTGTCAGGCGCACGGCACGATGTCTCACGCACGGGGGGTTGGGCGCTGCCACACTCAGTACTATTAGAACCCACCATGGATGGGATACAATCATGCAGGCCACATGCTTCAACACGCGCGCATCCCATAGCTCCCTGCGCGCCTTGGGCCCCCACTTCCGCGCAAGGAGCTCTGGGATGCGTGCGCTGCCGGGGATAAGACGTGACACCCCCGGCAGCCGCGCAGCAGCCGAGGACAGACCAGGAGGAGTGAGGATCGACGTGGGAGCGCGTTGTCAGGTGAGTTAAGTTTTGTTTTTTATCAGCCTGCAGGGTGGGGGGAAGGAGGGGGGCATCTATGAGGGTGGGGGGAAAGAGGGGGGCATCTATGAGGGTGTGGGGGGGAAAGAGGGGGGCATCTATGAGGGTGGGGGGGAAAGAGGGGGGCATCTATGAGGGTGGGGGGGAAGAGGGGGCATCTATGAGGGTGGAGGGGAAGGAGGGGGGCATCTATGAGGGTGGAGTGGAGGAGGGGGGGCATCTATGAGGGTGGGGGGGAAGAGGGGGCCATCTATGAGGGTGGGGGGGAAAGACTGACCATCTATAAGGGAGGGGGGAAGGGGACCATCTATAAGGGAGGGGGAAGAAGACCATCTATAAGGGAGGGTGGGGTTAGAGGGGGCCATCTATAAGGGATGGTGGGGGGAGAGGGGGCCATCCATAAGGGAGGGTGAGGAAAGAGGGGGCCATCTATAAGGGAGGGGGTAGAGGGGGCCATCTATTAGGAGGGGCGAGAGGAGGACATCTATAAGGAGGGGGGAGAGGAGGACATCTATAAGGGAGAGTGGGGGGAGAGGGGGCCATCTATAAGGAGTGGGGAGAGGAGGCCATCTATAAGGGAGGGGGTAGAGGAGGCCATCTATAAGGAGGGGGTAGAGGAGGCCATCTATATGGAGGGGGGAGAGGAGGCCATCTATAAGGGAGGGTGGGGGAAGAGGGGGCCATTTATAAGGAGGGCAACATGGGGGGAGAGGGGCCATCTATTTTGGGGGGCAACATAGGGGGAGAGGGAATACACAGAGGGGGGCATATATTATTAGGGGGTCACATAGAGTCAGGGCTACCCACTAAATGAGGGTGTAAAGGGGACAGTACAGATGTGCAGTGTGTATAGAGATAAGGATGGTGCCAGAGTGAGGAGTCTAATATGTCTGTCTGGCAGATTCTGTGGATTAGTGGCTCGGAGAAGTGCTCATAATGGCCCAGGACGGATGGAGAAGATGAAAAGGAAAAAACTCAGATCAGAAAAGACTTCCCCTGTGAGTCACCTGATATAACTGCACTGTAATGTATATGGTCTATAGAACCTGTGTAGAGCTGGGGCCACCTCTATATGACTGGATGAGGTGATTTAGTATACTGGATTTGGTCAGTAACAATATGGTGGTGATGGTTGTGGTGTGGCAGTAATGTTTCCTTCCTATATACTGGTATTACTGGTAATATTGGTCTCAGTATACAGGATTTGGTCGGTAACAGTATGAAAGTAGGTAGAAGTAAAGTAAGTAGTAGACTCAACACTGAAAAACTACAGTGTGAAAAAGATATTTATTTGGTGAATAATAGTGTTTCATATATACAGTGGAAACCAATATACCAGTATACAAATTATTTGGCAATCCTATGTGTGATACGTCGTGAGGATGGGTGTACGTGTAGGTAAACTATTACACCCTGCCTCACATCTAAGGAGCCGCTTGGGTTGAGCGTCCCCAAAACCAAGCAGAAGACTTCCCCTATCACTAAGTCGGAGAGACAGTCAGGTGGAGTGGAATGTGACGTCACTCTGAGATGTGGGGAATACCCTACAAAATATGCTTGGTAGCTGATAGGTTTGAGTCTGCGAAATGAAGCAGTATATACTCTTGTATTGACTGGTGACGAGGCTGCTGTTTTAGAGCAAAGTCTGAGTGATTCCACAAGTCATCCGACGCGTTTCCCCCTTCTTCCTGGTAGGGATGTCTGGGTTCATCAGGGATGTACAATAAGTGGATATTCAGCCATATGATACAACGTCAAAAGAGTCTCTCAAAATGTTCAGCCCGATGTCTAATTTCTCCCCGTGGAGATGAGGTGGCTCAGTCAGAAATACAAGTAATGGTAGGTGTATAGGTGAGCACTGGTGTTCTACTCCGGAGGGTGCCCGGGAGTATTATAATAATAGCCTGGGTAATAGTCCTTTAGTAATTCCTCATGGTGGAGGTATTCGGCTTAACTGATAGGTGTAGATGGGATACAGGCTAGACCTTGTTCCTCGTTTGTGATGTGGAGGAGGGATCCGGTGTGGCCGTCCAGACAGCAGATGTGCGTCGCATCGGTAAGGGGGAATACACAGAGGGGCATATACTATAAGGGGGTCACATAGTGTCAGGGCTATCCACTAAACAAGGGGGTAAAGGGGCCAATACAGATGTGCAGTTTGTATAGAGATGAGGATGGTGCCATAGTGAGGAGCCTAATATGTTTCTCTGGCAGATTCTGTGGATTCGTGGCTCGGAGAAGTTCTAATGGCCCAGGAAGGATGAAGAAGAAAATGAAGGAAACAACTCCGATCAGAGAAGACGTCCCCTGTGAGTCACTTAATATAACTGTACTGTAATTTATATGGTGTACAGAACCTGTGTAGAGCTGAGTGTGTTGATGGCGTAGTGGTCGATTGAGGGGGTGGGGGCCCCAATCAAAAGTTTGCTATGGGGCCCAGCCATTTCTATTTACGCGTAACTAGGATTCATGGGGCCCCATAGCAAAAAAACTTTATGGCCCCCCCCCCCCATCTCAGCATACTCCTGGAAGGAATGCTGCCTCCGGCAACGTGTTGCGAGCCTTACATGTACACATGCACCCACATAGCCGCTAGTGTACTGTGTCACCATCTCCCCCTCGTGTACCCTGTCATTGTCTTACCTGTTGCAAAAATACAACTCCTATTATGTGATGTAGTCCTGCATATTACCCCACACAACTTGCTGGGAGATGTAGTTCTACAGCCTACCCTATACACCATGGTGATAGATGTAGTCCTGTAAATTACCACACACAGCATGCTGGGAGATGTAGTCCTGTATATTACCCCAAACAGTGTGCTGGGAGATGTAGTGCTGTATATTACCACACACCATGCTGGGAGATGTAGTCCTGTATATTACCCCACACACCATGCTGGGAGATGTAGTCCTGTATATTACCACACACACCATGCTGGGGGATGTAGTCCTGTGTATTACCACACACCATGCTGGGAGATGTAGTCTTGCATATTACCACACAGCATGATGGGAGATGTAGTTCTACTGTGCCACTGCCTCCCCCCTCCTTTACTATGTCAACCTCTTATCCCTTGCAGAACTTCAACCCCCACTTTGAACCGTCAATAGGGCATGATAGAGGTTGTAGTTCAGCAACTTGAATGTCCATAGGCTGCAAAACTACAACTCCCATCATGAACAGTTAGTGGGGGTTGTAGTTATCTGGGGGTAATCTCACCTGTCCTGGTTCCTGCTCTGTCCTCTGGTCCTGTGTGGCTTCTGTGCCTGCCTCCATCTTCTCTCTGGTCTGTGGGGGGCAGTGATGATGGTGATGGTTGTTCTTTACCACTGAGGTAGGGGACACTATATGGGGGGCTTTTGGGGACACTATATGGGAGGCTGCTGCTGGGGACACTGTGTGGAGGGCTGCTGCTGGGGACACTATATTAGGGGGCTGCTGGGGACACTATATAGGGGGGGCTGCTGGGGACACTATATGGGGAGGGGGGCTGCTGGGAACATTATATCAGGGGGCTGCTGGGGACACTATGGGGGGCTACTGCTGGGGACACTATATGGGGGGCTGCTGGGGACACTATATGGGGAGGGGGGCTGCTGGGGACACTATATCAGGGGGCTGCTGGGGATACTATGGGGGGGGCTACTGCTGGGGACACGTTATGGGGGGCTGCTGGGGACATTATATGGGGAGGGGGGCTGCTGGGGACACTATATGGGGAGGGGGCTGATGGGGACACAATATGGGGAGGGGGGGCTGATGGTGACACTATATGGGGACGGGGGCTGCTGGGGACACTATATGGGGAGGGGGGCTGCTGGGGACACTATATGGGGAGGGGGGCTGCTGGGGACACTATATGGGGAGCGGGGTGCTGGGGACACTATATGGGGAGGGGGGCTGCTGGGGACACTGCATGGGACACTGTATGGGCAGGGGTGATTCTAGCCTCTCTGCTGCCCGAGGCGAACTATAGAATGACGCCCCCCCCCCCCCGGTCAATCCGCCCACATTATAATCCACTACTGCCCCCCCCCCCCCCACTGCTGTCCCCAATAAACATAATGTTTGGTCCCTTGCTGCACAGAGGATGTCAGGAGAGGAGGGGGCTGACTTTATAGGAGAGGTCCCAGCAGCACAGAGGATGTCAGGAGAGGAGGGGGCTAATCCTATAGGAGAGGTCCCAGCAGCACAGAGGATGTCAGGAGATGAGGGTGCTAATCCTATAGGAGAGGTCCCAGCAGCACAGAGGATGTCAGGAGAGGAGGGTGCTAATCCTATAGGAGAAGTCCCAGCAGCACAGAGGATGTCAGGAGAGGAGGGTGCTGATCTTTTAGGAGATGGTCCCCCTCTTCCCCCCTTATAGATGGTCCCCCTCTTCCCCCCTTATAGATGGTCCCCTCTCCCTTATAGATGGTCCCCCCTCTCCCCCCTCCCTTATAGATGGTCCCCCTCTCCCCCCTCCCTTATAGATGGTCCCCTCTCCCTTATAGATGGTCCCCCTCTCCCCCCTCCCTTATAGATGGTCCCCCTCTTTCCCCTCCCTTATAGATGGTCCCCCTCTTCCCCCCTTATAGATGGTCCCCCTCTTCCCCCCCCTTATAGTTGGTCCCCCTCTTCCCTCTCTCCCCCCCCTTATAGATGGTCCCCCTCTCCCCCCCCCCCTTATAGATGGTCCCCCTCTTCCCTCTCCCCCCCCCCTTATAGATGGTCCCCTTCCCCCCCTATAGATGGTCCCCCCTCCTCCCTCTCTTCCTCCCTTATAGATGGCCCCCCCCCTTATAGATCGTCCCCCTCTTTCCCCCCTCCCTTATAGATCGTCCCCTCTTTCCCGCCTCCCTTATAGATCGTCCCCCTCTTTCCCCCCTCCCTTATAGATGGTCCCCCTCTTTCCCCCCTCCCTTATAGATGGTCCCCTTCCCCCCCTACCTTATAGATGGTCCCCCTCTTTCCCCCCTCCCTTATAGATGGTCCCCTTCCCCCCTACCTTATAGATGGTCCCCCTCTTTCCCCCCTCCCTTATAGATGGTCCCCTTCCCCCCCTATAGATAGTCCCCCTCTTCCCTCTCCCCCTCCCTTATAGATGGTCCCCCCCCTTATAGATGGTCCCCCCTTATAGATCGTCCCCCTCTTTCCCCCCTCCCTTATAGATCGTCCCCCTCTTTCCACCCTACCTTATAGATGGTCCCCCTCTCCCCCCCCCCCCTGCACAGCAGATAAAACAAAAACAAAAAACAGCACACAACTCACCTGCCCTCCGTTCCCCCGTCGAGCCTCTCTGGTCTGGTCCCGGCTGATGTGCGGCTGCCCGGGGTGTCCCGTCCTGTCCCCGGCAGCGCGCGCATCACAAAGCTCCCCGTGCGCCTGTGACTTCCGGCGCACAGGGAGCTCTCTGATGCGTGCGCTGCCGGGGACAGGACGGGACACCCCCGGCAGCCGCACATCACCCGGGGGACTAAGGCTGCATTCCCACGTTCCGTGATCCTGACGGATCACGGACGTGGAATGCATGTACTGGAGCCCCCCCCGCGCCCGGGCAGTATCTGTAATGAGATGCTGTGAGCGGGGGGACTGTATTCATAAGCGCCGCGCTGTAGTATCAGCACGGCGCGGCTGATTTAGTACAGCGCGGCGCTTATGAATACAGTCTCCCCCGCTCACAGCATCTCATTACAGATACTGCCCGGGCGCGGGGGGACTCCAGTACATGGTACAATCAGTGGCGGATTATAATGTGGGCGGCCGCCCGAACCGCTCATATTATAATCTGCCACTGAATGCCGCCAGAGCCGTTTTAATACATTGGTGGGCCCAGTGCACAGCCCTCAAGAGTGGGCCCCCCCTTCCCTTTCGCACATTGTATAATGTACTGAATTTGCCCCCACACTGTATCAAGAGCCCCAATACATACAGTAGTTACCTTATAACACTATTTCCACCATACAGTGATTACATATTACATAAAAACTGCACTAAACAAAACAGAAAGATATCACCAATGATACCATTACATAATACCGCCACATCATGACCCCTAACACTACAATCCTATAACAGAGTGCAGTTACATCCAGTGGCGTTTTCTCCAATCAGAGTCTGTCACCTTTTCTTTTTCTCTCCATCCAGCCTGGGCCACCTTGAAGTCTTCTCCTGGCTGTGAATCTTCTCTCCAGAATCTGCCAGACAAATATTTTAGGCTCCAACACATACAGTAGTTAGGTCCCTTGTACCCCTATACAGTAGTTACACCCCTCTGTACTCCTACATAGTTACACCCCTCTGTGCCTCCATAGTTTTAAGGTGTCCCTGTAGTATATAGACCCTCATGTGCTCCTCCAGTTATATACAGCCCTCCTGTGCGCTCCCCCATTAGTATATAGCCCCCCTGTGCACTCTCCCCAGTAGTATATAGCCCCCCTGTGCTCTCCCACAATAGTATATAGCCCCCCTGTGCTCTCCCACAATAGTATATAGCCCCCCTGTGCTCTCCCCCAATAGTATATAGTCCCCCTGTGCTCTCCAATAGTATATAGACCCCTATGCTCTCCCACAATAGTATATAGCCCCCCTGTGCTCTCCCCCAATAGTATATAGCCCCCCTGTGCTCCCCCCAATAGTATATAGCCCCCTGTGCTCTCCCCAATAGTATATAGCCCCCCTGTGCTCTCCATAATATATAGCCCCCCTGTGCTCTCCCCCATAGTATATAGACCCCTGTGCTCCTCAATATGATATAGCTCCCTGTGCTCACCAATAGTATATACCTCCCCTGTGCTCCCCAATAGTATATAGTCCCCTGTGCTCCCAATAGTATATAGCCCCCCTGTGCTCCCCCATAGTATATACCTCCCCTGTGCTCCCCCATAGTATATAGCCCCTCTGTGCTCCCCAGTAGTATATAGCCCCCTGTGCTCCCCAGTAGTATATAGCCCCCTGTGCTCCCCAGTAGTATATAGCTCCCCTGTGCTCCCCAGTAGTATATAGCTCCCCTGTGCTCCCCAGTAGTATATAGCTCCCCTGTGCTCCCCCATAGTATATAGCTCCCCTGTGCTCCCCCATAGTATATAGCCCCCTGTGCTCCCCCATAGTATATAGCCCCCCTGTGCTCCCCCATAGTATATAGCCCCCTGTGCTCCCCCATAGTATATAGCTCCCCAGTGCTCCCCCATAGTATATAGCTCCCCTGTGCTCCCCCATAGTATATAGCCCCCTGTGCTCCCCCATAGTATATAGCTCCCCTGTGCTCCCCAATAGTATATAGCCCCCTGTGCTTCCCAATAGTATATAGCTCCCCTGTGCTCCCCAATAGTATATAGCTCCCCTGTGCTCCCCCATAGTATATAGCTCCCCTGTGCTCCCCCATAGTGTATAGCCCCCTGTGCTTCCCAATAGTATATAGCTCCCCTGTGCTCCCCCATAGTATATAGCCCCCTGTGCTCCCCCATAGTATATAGCTCCCCAGTGCTCCCCCATAGTATATAGCTCCCTGTGCTCCCCCACAGTATATAGCTCCCCTGTGCTCCCCCATAGTATATAGCCCCCTGTGCTCCCCCATAGTATATAGCCCCCTGTGCTCCCCATAGTATATAGCCCCCTGTCCTCCCCTATAGTATATAGCCCCGTCCTCCCCCATAGTATATAGCCCCCTGTGCCCCCCCATAGTATATAGCCCCCTGTGCCCCCCCCCCCCCGTAGTATATAGCTCCCCCTCCCATATAACATTGAAAAAAACAAACACTTTTACTCACCTAGGTCCACACGTTCCTCTTCTCTTCCCTCTTGTGGCTGCACTTCCTGCGGTCACAAGAGGCTGCACTCCCCTCACCCTCGCGCCGACGCTTCAGTGACGTCGGCCGCTAGAGGGAGAGTGCGGCCTCTTGTGACCGCAGGAAGTGCGGCCACAAGAGTGACTGACAGGGAGGGAGCCAATGGCTCTCTCTCTGTCAGTGTCGCTGCTGCTGCAGCGCTGAAGAGCCGCAGCAGCAGCGGGCGGGGGCAGCGGTGATCGCCGGGGGGGGCCCTGCAGGGGGCGCCATGGAGGGGTAAGTAGATTACCCATCCATGGCGCTCCCCCCTGACAGGCTGGTGGCCGGAGCCCTGTGCGACCGCATTGGTCGCACATAGCAACGGCCGGCCTGCTCGGGGGGGCCCCTTTAACCAGTGGGCCCGGTGCACGTGCACCATGTGCCCTCTGGTTAAAGCGGCCCTGAATGCCGCCCCCATTAAGATAGCTGGTGGCGCCGCCTGAGGCAGACGACTCAGGTCGCCTCATCATTGCGGCGCCCCTGTGTATGGGGGGGCCACAGGGAGACACAGGACTGGGACAAGGGCCGCAAGGGGAGACAGGATGGGGGCCGCAGGGGGAGACAGGACGGGGGCCGCAGGGGGAGACAGGACGGGGGCCGCAGGGGGAGACAGGACGGGGGCCGCAGGGGGACACAGCTTACTTGAAAATGCACTCCTCAGCCTCAATGTCCCTGGCTAGGAGGAGGAGCGTGTGGATTGGAAGCACTTCTGTTCCGTAGGGGGACGGGCTGTAATGAAGAAAAGCTGCCATCTGGGTGAGGTGACGCGCGGGCGGGACGGCTACCGGGAAGTGACGCTGTCAGGCGCACGGCACGATGTCTCACGCACGGGGGGTTGGGCGCTGCCACACTCAGTACTATTAGAACCCACCATGGATGGGATGCAATCATGCAGGCCACATGCTTCAACACGGGGGCCCGGGCCCCATAGCAACGGCGTACCCTGCCCCCATGGTAGCTACGCCAGTGGCCCCTGGCGGTTACCGAATGAGAATTGACTACTAAAAAAGCAGCTAGGAAAGCTGTGAATGCCTCCTCTCCCAAGGGTATAACCAAAGGTCAGATACTGGATAAATATCTTAGTAGGTACAGCTTGCTGCACTTCAGGAGCTCTTGAAAGCCTTTTTGACTCTTTGTTCTATAGAATAACAGTATGTTTCTAAGTTCTGAAAGCACAGACAGATACAGTTGTGCTCAAAAGTTTACATACCCTGAATTTTTGCGTTCTTTTTTTCAGAGAATATGAATGATAATACAAAACATTTTTACATTCATTGTTAGTGGTTGGGTGAAGCCATTTATTGTCAAACTACTGTTTTCTATTTTTAAATCATAATGACAACCAAAAACATCCAACTGACCCTGATCAAAAGTTTACATACCCCAGTTTTTTGGTACGAGTGATCGGGGACCATCCTGTGTGGTCCCAGTACAAAAGATCAGGAGTATATAATATATACCCCCCTAAGTGCCCCCCATCGACACACCCCCCCCCCCCCCAAGAGGAGATCTGCTCACCAAATCCTCTCCCTCCAGCACCCAGGGTGCGCACTGCAGAGGCAGAAAGCCTGTTTGAAAATTTAAAGTGACAGGGACCAATTTGGAGCCTGTCACTAAACTAAATTATGATCACTGTGATACAACTTATCAGAATAATAAAGTAAAAAAAAGTTAAATAATAAAGAATATGTGAAAAACATACAAAAAATGTAAACACACACTTTCATTATAGTAATTGCACTATTCTAATAGCGGCTAATAGTTTACACTCAGATTACCCATAACCACTTCAGATTGCCCGTAACCACCTCCAGATTGCCTGTAAACACATCCAGATTGTCAGTAAACCACCCCAGATTACTCGTAACCACTCCAGATTGCCCATAACCACCCCAGATAACCCATAACCAGCCCGGAAAGCCCATAAACTCCACCAGATTGCAGGTAACCACTTCTAGCTTACCTGTAACCACCCTAGCTTTTTTTCCCTTTATTTTCATTATTTACAATGTAGACATTAAAATCACCACAAGATTCCAAAAAAAGCTACTTTTTTCCTTTTTTGTTTTTGTTTTACATAATATTTTTTTTTATCCCAGCCAATGCTTAGAGCCACCTCATCAAAGAAAAGAGAAGGAATGCCAACTAGCTTTTAACCCCCCCCCCAAAAAAAAACATAAAAATTAAGTAAAAACAACTAAATACATAAAATGTAAAAGTTAAGGAAATATATAAACCTCAAGAGAGAAATGGGGAATAGGGAGGAGAAGAGGAGGGGAAGAAGAATTTGTACTAAAGATATTAGGGGACTTTATAAATATAACTAAGGGTGCCTTTACACAGAGAGATTTATCTGACAGATTTTTTGCAGCCAAAGGCAGGAAACAGGTCATAAAGGGGCAAAGGGGCAATTTATGCCTCGAAATGCATTGCTTATGAGACCATTAAAATTCATTGTTTTGCTTCATTAAACCTGAAGCCGTGAAGCGCCGTCATTCTGGCTCCTGTGGTCCCCGCCTACCCCGAGGATCCGACGCTTCATCTACCATTCTCCATTCCCTGATCTCCTGGCCTGGGATCTCGGCATCTACCCTTGGAGCCTGGCTGCTACGGCTACTACCTCTCTCTTCACTGTGCATACAGGTGTTGTGTTCTTAGCACAACACCATCAGGTGAGCAGTTCTATTATCAACTTGTTCGACCTACAATCTGTTGTTTACATTATCACCCTATGGTGCCCTTTCCACTTTTTTAGCCCTACTCATAAAGGAAAGACTGAGATTTCTCCTCTTATCAAATCCATTCCTGGCTTTGGCTTAAAAAAATGTGTGAGATAAATCTGTCTGTGTAAAGGCACCCTTAGGGCCCTATTACACTAACAGATTATATAACAAATTTTTACAACCAAAGCCAGGAACAGAATATAAACAGAGAACAGGTTATAAAGGAAAGACTGAGATGTCTCCTCTTTTCAAATCCATTCCTGACTTTGGCTGTAAAAATCTGAACTGGTTGTCAGAACTGTAGCCAGGAGACAATACACCACTGAAATATAAGTCTGTTTGGGTGGCCATGAGCCCCCAGGAGCATAGGGCCCTGCCCGAAACGAACCTATTATAATCTGCTACTGTCCCGGGGGTGGGCATACCACTTCTGGCCACTGTGACAAGTGCATATACTGTACCCTTACACCTAGCCCACTGCTAACAACACCCAGCAAGCCCAGGTTACGGCACATTAGCTTCATCCACTGCATCCCTAAAAATAACAGCGGCTAACAGTGACATATAGTGCCCCCTGAATAAAAAGTTCCCTGTGTCCATGATTAGAAGTTATGCCCCACACTGTAACCACAAAAATTGCCCCATGCTGTGCTTCTGAAAATGACATGGCCTACGATGTGCCTCTTACTGTGTCCCACTGTGGCCTGATTAAAATGTGCCCCACAGTACTAATGGCCTGTTTGTAGTAACTCAAACACAAACTATTTAATAGTTAAAAACATTTACTTAGGCTGGGTTCACACTACGTATATTTCAGTCAGTATTGTGGTCCTCATATTGCAACCAAAACCAGGAGTGGATTGAAAACACAGAAAGGATCTGTTCACACAATTTTGAAATTGAGTGGATGGCCGCCATTTAATGGCAAATATTTGCTGTTATCTTAAAACAACGGCTGTTATATTGAAATAATGGCAGTTATTTACTGTTATATGGTGGCCATCCACTCAATTTCCATATTGTGCGAACATATCCTTTCTGTGTTTTTAATCCACTCCTGGTTTTGGTTGCAATATGAGGACCACAATACTGACTGAAATATACGTAGTGTGAACCCAGCCTTATCATGTATCACCAAGCTCAGAAATAGCATTATGTTGCCACTAAATAAAAATTAAATTCCAATTGTTTATGTATTTCTCCATTATAAAACATTAACATATATGTAAGCTAAAATAATTTACAAAAATCAAGGCCCTAAACAGCTATGTAGATGTGAGGGGTTATGAGCAGGCTTTAAATCTAACAGTGTATCTGATTTTACATCTGCATCAATACTAACATTGGGAAGAATCAAATAAACTGTATCTGTCCTGTGCAAAACTTTCATTGTATGTACACTTTTTAAAGATAGCTTCTTTAACTGTTCTATTGGGTAGAGAAGAACAGCTAAGCCTTGAATAAACTTTCAATACACCACATACATCTATAAATATCTATGACGTTCTTTCTGCTGAGGTGAGCTCTTTAATACAAAAATAAACCATCATATGACATTAGTTCTCTTGCTCATTGGTGGAAGTTAACAGCACCCCATGGGTTAACAAATTACCTCAGCCCATACTGCCTTTCGCTGTTTGCAGAATACAGAAAGTTACCCTGACAACTATGCAAATCAAGGAATCACAGAACATCATAGAGAACCAATCTCAGCACACAAAAGTGTCATCATGTGTTAGGAAAAGCATATAAGAGAAAGGCAGTGGCATTGCTCAGGACAGCATAAGAGTGCAGAAAAGGAAGTGGGCAGAGAATACATTTCCAACCACAAAGAACTGAGAACTAGCAGTAAGACTTACAGAAAAGAACGTACTTACAGTGCCATCAGTCAAAGGCAAGGACCACCGAGGATTCCAAGCTAAGGGAATACTGTGAATTGATCATTTAGTTTGAAAGAAAAATTTGCCTCGCTATCCCTCATGGACACAAGTGACCCGTGTAAAGAATACCTGAAACCTCATGCATTGCTGGACATCTTCTTTATGCTTTCTAACAAGGAAATATTAGCCCTAATTTGTTTCACATTGTGCCAGTGGATATGGGAATGTCTTTTTACCATGATGATTTATTAAATGTGTATCCAGTTTCCTTTCCACATTCTTCTACTGCAAACAAGATGATGAACAAGGAGATGAATATAAACATAGGTGAAGAAATGCTGTCACATATAAAGCCTCACCATCTTGAGGGAAATGGACTAATAAACTCTACTGACATGGACCTTATGAACCTGGCCTCACTTGATCTTGAGAGACTTATCCAGTCAAACGGTGTGGCCACTACAAGTCCTACAGGTAGTTATTGTCTGTACCCCAAGATACCTATTGTGGAGCAGGAATTTTCTCATGGATTTGGGATTTCACTTGAGGACCTACATAAACAAACTCACCTAAACAACAATATGAAAATTAGCTCTGGGTCTACTGGTGACACCATTCATTCATCTGAACCATCACATACCTCTGTTTTTGTCACTCTTAACAATTATGTTAATGAAGAAGTGGGCACTACAACAAACTACAATGGAGATCCTGTCTCTTACCCTCCTTTTCCAACCAACATCAAACTTCAGAGCAATTATCCTACACATGCACTGCATGCAGTAAAAGATGAATCTCAAATAGTCCCAGAGGTGACTAGTCTTGGAGACAGCCCTCCATTATCACCTATAAACATGGACAATCAGGAGAGAATCAAGGCAGAAAGAAAGAAACTCAGAAACAGAATAGCAGCTTCCAGATGCAGAAAAAGAAAACTTGAACGGATTTCAAGGTTAGAAGAAAAAGTTAGGAACCTTAAAACACAGAATATGGATCTAGCTTCCACTGCTAGTGTACTAAGAAAGCAGGTGGCACAACTTAAACAGAAGGTGATGAGCCATGTCAACAGTGGCTGCCACCTTTTGCCATACCATGTCTAAGCATACTAAAGTCTACAAGGTGAGGCTGAAATTCCTTTTTATCTTGACTGTATTACAGGATGCACAGGACAATCCATAAATATTAAATGACAGTGATTTATTATTATTACATATACACAAACCTATTTGTGGGAACATTGTATCATATTTGGTTATGATTACCTTGCTGTTTTTGCTGATAAGAATAAACAAAATGCTCAGAATATAAATATTGCAAAAAAAAAAAAAAAAAGTTAACTAGATCCTTATCCCAAACTGGTATTATGAAGTCAGCATGCTGTATTCTACTGTATTCTGCACAGCTCTAGGTAAGGTGCATTGTTTTACCTTAGTGTATAAGTTATGCTAAATGCCCCCAAACAAGTGAAATGACAGGCATTGTTTCTAGAGTTTTAGCAGAGGCATTATATCACTTGTGGTATTCTAACATAAATGTATGGCATTCTGAAGCAGGTGTGATCAAAGTAACTTATGGTATTCTAACATAAATGCATGGCATTCTGAAGCAGGTATGATCAAAGTAAGGCTATGTTCACACATAGTATTTCTGTCAGTTTTTTGGTCAGTATATTTTCAACCAAAATCAGGAGTGGAACTAATTATAATGAAACGATTTGCACAGCTTCTGTGTTTTCACTCCTGGTTTTGGTTTAAAAAAGACTGACAGAAATACTATGTTTAAACATAGCTTCAATCTAATTTTCTAACAAATGTAAATAAAGATGCTGCAAAGACTGGGTTCACATCAGCTTTTTTTTCTATAGTTTTACTCCATTATATGAGTAAAACAATGAAAATAATGGTAGTACTGGAAATCCTGAATGCTGGACACCATCCAGACAACTTCTTTTAGAACAGAGTGGTGGTAAATAACCTAGACAAGGAGCTATCAACAATAGGAGGAAAAGAGGCACATTCGCTAAATTAATTAATATATAAAAATATTTAATTTGACAAGCAAAAGATTGTTGGGGGGTCTGACCTCCGTACCTCCCTGACAATCTCCATATCGTCCCCTGGCTCCTTTGTTTTGAATAGAGCCGCAAGCTCGTGTACACTACCGTATTAAAACTCGTACGGCCTATACAGGCCTATAATTTGTACGGGCATATAATTTGACAACCGAAGTCTATGGTGCTGTAGTATGCCTCTGATCTTATACAGAGGAATTCAGAGGTGTTATCTGAACTAGATCCCCTTTTTGTTATACTGATGTAAATGCCTGACCTAGGACAAAAATATGATGTGATCATACCCTAATAACCACTCATCTAGGGCAGGGGATTTAAAAGGGTTATCCAGCGCCAGTGGCGTAGCTACCATAGAGGCAGGGTAGGCCGTTGTTATGGGGCCCTGCAGGAGGGGGGCCTGGGGAAGAACACAAGAGCCTCCTGTGTCCTTCTGCTTAACCCCTTATGTACTGCAATGTATAAGTGACCCAATGTTTGCTTACATGCTGCAACACAAAAAAGGGTTAACAGGCAGATGACAAAAAAACTTTGCTTCCCTGCACTGATAACCCCTGATCTCTGTTCTCGCTGCCTGCTGCAGTGTGCAGAGGTCAGGAGTTATCAGTGCACCAGCAGTAGAGCAAAGATTTCCTTGTCTTTTGAACATTGGGTCACTTACACACATAAGTGGTTAAGCAGAAGGTAGTCTGCTTCTGCACTTATGTATATATCCATAGGTGCTCCTAATGGGCCCTTATATAGCTAGACTGACAGAGCAAGCGGCCATTGGCTTTCTGCTCTGCCTGTCAATTTTGTGGCTGCAGGCAGGATTCTGCCTCTGGCCACATCACAGAACATATATATATATATATATATATATATATATATATATATATATATAAAATTATATATATATATATGTTGTGCGTAGGGGAGGGTGGGGCCCTTGCACTTTTTTGCTATGGGGTCCCGTGAATCCTAGCTGTGCCCCTGTCCAGTGCTGCAAAAACATGCCCACTTTCTTCCAGAGACAGCCCCACTCTTGTCTCCAGCTTGGGTGGGGTTTTGCTGCTCAGTTCCATTGAAGTGAATGGAGCTTAATTGCAAACCACACCTGAATTGGAGACAAGAGTCGTGTTGTCTCTGAAAGAAAGTGGACATGTTTTTGTAGCACTGGGTAACCCCTTTAATCCATGATAATCTATTAACACCTCTAAAAAAGTTCTATCTTTGAACTATGTGACCCATTTATTCCCAGAAAGTTTGGCTGTGTGGTTATATTTTAATTATCAAGCTCAGGCTTCTTTTTAAACAAATTGTAAATTTATATATCTTACAATCATGTTGTTTTGTATGTAGGTTTTATTTCAAACTGTAGTTATATCTGTATGAATTTTATATTACAGTACATTCCAGTGAAGTATAGAACTTAGCTTTGTGTAATAAAGTTTGTTAGTAAAAGAGTTTGTGAGTCATACTTGTACTCAATCCAGTACTCTAAATCTGTATTCAGGTTAAAGCTTCATGTATATGCCACACAAAGGATTTATTTTCTAGGCACCTGTAGAGCAGCGCCCATAGCCTCCCATGAACCTTTCCTGTACCTCCACTTGCCTCAGATTTTATAAATAAATATATATATATATATATATATATATATATATATATATGTATGTATATATATATATGTATATATATAACATCTCCTCCCCCCCCCCCAAAAAAAAATAAAAAAATAGTGTGGTATGGTATAGTCATTTTTTATGTAGAGATTTTGCACCTGTGTTACTTTCTTTTTTGTTGAACAGGGATAAATGCTCACAAACATGTACCACGTCTTTTTTTCCCCCAGCCTTTTTGTTCAAAAGAATATCATAAAGTTTTTCCCTTTCAAATTTCCCCATTAACACTTACCTATCTGGCAAATCTGGCTGTAGTGTTATTTAGCCCCACAAAAATCACCATGTGACAAATAAAGCGTTATTTAATTAAAAAAAAAAACGCCATGTGTGATTCAAGCATTAAAGGGGTACTCCAGCAGGGGGGGGGGAATTTTTGCTGGGACCGGGGAGGAGGTGGCGGAGGGAAAAGACGTCCACTCACCTCCCCGGTTCCAGCGGCGGGTCCCGCATCGCGGTGCTCCGGTGCCCGACCGCTTCCGGGTGTCTGACGTGGGCCTGAGACGTGACGTCTCAGGTCCACTCAGCCACTCAGTAAAGGAGGCGGGATCTGAGCGGACCTGAGATGTCACGTCTCGGGCCCGCGTCAGACACCCGGAAGCGTCCGGGAACCGGGCATCGGAGCACCGCGATGCGGGACCCGCCGCTGGAACCGGGGAGGTGAGTGGATGTCTTTTCCCTCCGCCACCTCCTCCCGGTCCCAGCAAAAAAAGTGCCCCCCCGCTGGAGTACCCCTTTAAATGTGCATGGCCAGCTTTAGGGAAGTATACAGTGGCTCATGAAAGCACATTCAAACCCAGAGGGGCCTTGACATGCGCATAACAACATATGTAAGCAATAGTGTTGAGCGAGCATACTCATTCAAGCTTAACCTCTTAAGGACGCAGCCCAAAATGGCCCTAAAGGAGAAGTCCGGCCAAAATTATTTTTTTTATATGTTATTACTTATGGAAAGTTATACAATTTTCTAATGTACATTAATTATGGGAAATGCTCATATACTGCTATTTCCCTTAATTTAGTGTATCAGGAAGTATTAGAATTCTCTCAGAAGCAGTGACGTCATGACGGATGGTGAAATTCCTATGGAGTGTCCAGCAGGGGGTGCTCTATATATAGAAGTCAGTGAGTACCATTGACTTCTATACATAGTGCGCCCCTGCTGGACTCTATTGAATCATTTGATGTGTATGTAATGTAATGTTATGTACTGTACTTTGTGATTGAATACATTTATGGAATACTTTGGGGAGCAAGTGTCCTTGCTCCCCAAAGTATCCCATAAGTGAATTCAATGAATACATTTGCAGGGCACCGAGCAGGGAGGGAGAGAAGTGCCATCTACCTCCCTGCTTGGTGCTGGGCATATATACACAGTACTACTCCCCCATTATCTGCAGATAATGGGGGAGTAGTACCTGTGCTATCTATGCCCATCATATCGCCGCCGCTCACACAAGGGCCACTCTTCATGCCCCCTCCTCCTCTGCTCCCCCTCCTCCCGGCTTCAAACTAACTATCGCGCCGCTGCCTCTCCGCCGCCCACACCGTTGACTCCCACCCGCCCGCTTCTCACGCTATCCCGCCGCTCTCTGCTCCCGCATGCCGGCTGCGTCAGCCCTCCCCCACCCCAGCTGGGAGCACCAGGAAGCACCGGGAGCCGGCCGGGGTGGGGGAGAGCTGACGCGGCCGGCATCCAGGAGCAGAGAGCGGCGGCTGGCGGCGGGATAGTGTGAGAAGCGGGCAGGTGGGAGTCAGCGGCGCGATAGTTTAAAGCCGGGAGGAAAAGGGGGAGCGGAGGAGAAGGGGGCATGAAGAGCGGCGGCGATATAATGGGCATAGATAGCACAGGTACTACTCCCCCATTATCTGCAGATAATGGGGGAGTAGTACTGTGTATATGTGCCTAGCACCGAGCAGGGGGGGAGGTAGATGCTCTGCAAATGTATTCATTGAATACATTTATGGTATACTTTGGGGAGCAAGGACACTTGCTCCCCAAAGTATTCCATAAATGTATTCAATCACAAAGTACAGTACATAACATTACATTACATACACACATCCATTGATTCTATAGAGTGTCCAGCAGGGGCGCACTATATATAGAAGTCAATGGTACTCATTGACTTCTATATATAGAGCGCCCCTGCTGGACACTCCATAGGAATTACACCATTCGTCGTGACGTCACTGGATCTGAGAAAATTCTAACACTTCCTGATACACTAAATTAAGGGAAATAGCAGTATGAGCATTTCTAATAATTAATGTACATTAGAAAATTGTTTAACTTTCCATCAGTAATAACATATAAAAAAATTATTTTGGCCGGACTTCTCCTTTAACCATGTTTATCCATTCCTGCAATGAAAGAGGATGTTGTGAAGTCCAATTCCTGAGTATTACCAATCTAGCACAAAACAAGATCCTAACTGCAAGATATTTATAGCCGATTAACCAAATATTAATATTAAATAAATTGTATAACTTTCCATAAGTAATAACATATAAAAAAATAATTTTGGCCGGACTTCTCCTTTAAGGAACAGACCAAATTTCAGGAATATGACGTGTCACTTTATCCATGAATAACTTTGGGATGCTTTAACCTATGCTGCTGATTATGAGATTGTTTTCTCGTGACATGTTAGGCTCCATTCACACGTCCGTGTCAGTTTTTACTGTCAGGAAATCCTGATCAGGAGACCTCAAATGTAATCAGGAAAGTATCAGGATTTCCTGTCAGTAATCCGTTTTTACCATCAGGAAACCATCAGGAAAAGCCTTCAGGATTTCCTGATGAGAAAAAAAAAATAGTTCTTAATATGGTCTAGTATGGCAACATAAGGGATGATGGGAGTTGTACTTCTGCAACCTGGATGGCCACAGGCAGCAGAAGTAAAACTCCCATCATGGCCTGTTAGCAGAGGCATGATGAGAGTTGTACTTCTGCAACCTGGATGGCCACAGGCAGCAGAAGTACAACTCCCATCATGGCCTGCATGATGGGAGTTTTAGTTCGGGGGGGGATGTTGTATCTCACCTGTCGGCCGGCGGAGGTGCAGAGAAGAGTGGCGAGCTGGGTGATCGGGTGGCTGCTGTCCGGTCCGGGGGTGCAGCGAAGAGTGGTGAGTTCCGGGGGGGGGGGGGGTGGGGTGCGCTGGCGTTGTGCGTACGCGGCCGGGTGATCCGGCATCTGCGGTCCGGGGGGGGTTGGGTGGATGCTGTACGGGGTAGGGGGTGGAAGCTGACCGGTCCGGGGGGGGGGGGGGCGGGGGCAGGCTAGGTGCATGCTGTCCGGTCCGGGGGGGGGGGGGGGGTAGGTGCATGCTGTCCGGTCCGGGGAGGGGGGGGGCGGGGGTTGGAAGCTGTCCGGTCCGGGGGAAGCTGTCCGGGGGCGGGGGTCGTGGCGCCGGGAGGGAGGCCTGTGCTGCCGCTGCCTGTGCGGTGGGGAGGTAGGGGTGCCAGTGGTTGCGGGGGCCGGCCGGCTCTCACTTATCCGGAATCACGGGCACTTTCCTGATGTACTTCAGGAAAGTGCCCGTGATTCCGGCGCTCCTATAGACTTCTATGGGAGCGTCCAGGCCGGAATTCCAGATAAAAATAGGACATGTCCTATTTTTTCCGGATCTATTTTCCGGAACGGACACCCTTCCGGAAAAATCCGGAAGGGTGTCCGTGACTAATTAAAGTGTATGGGTCCGGAAATCCGGATGGTTTTTCCGGACGTGTGAAGGGGACCTTATACTTTATATTTTTGGTAAATTGGAGTCGATACTTAGAGCCTATCTTTATGAAAAAACCCCAAATAACTTCAAAAATTTAGAAAAATTTTATTTTTCTAACTTCTAATTTTCTGCATGTAAGGAAAATGGTTATGCCACATAAATTAGATGTTAAATAATATTAGCAATATGTCTACTTTATGTTGGCAGCATTTATTAAACTTGCCTTCAATTTTTTTAGGACAATAGAAAGCTTCAAAGTTTAGCAGCATTTTTCCAAATTTTCAAGGGACCAGTTCACGTTTGGGCTATGTTCACACTACGTATATGTCCGGCCGCATATTTTCGCGGCCGGACGTATACGTGTTAAACTCCGGCCGGGAATTTACGCAAGTTGCGGCCGGCTACGTATGGACCGCGAACTTACGCCCGTGGTCTACTTGCGCATCCCGAGCGCCCTACGTAGTGATCTGACAGTGGTCTCTTACTTGGAAATCTTCGCCTAGCCCCGGACACCTCACAGAACCTTTTGGATCGGCACAAAAGGCTTGCAAAATGAAGAAATCACCACTACGTACGGGACCACATGTTACGCTACGGGCGTAAGTTGCGGCATTTTCGTCCTCAAACAATGGTCTGGTTCATTTTTTACGGCGCCGCGTACGATCCGGTTGTAAGTTTGTACGTAGTGTGAACTGTGCAGCCGAACATCGTATACTTTCCATTGTACACAGACTATGTAAGTCTCCGGCCGCTTATTCACGGAACGCGCTACGTCCGGAGACTTACGTAGTGTGTACATAGCCTTGAAGTGTATTTGAGGAAAATGTATGTTATAAAGCCCCACAAAGTACCCCATTTCAGAAACTGCACCCCCAAACTGAGAAAAAACGCATCCAGAAAGTGTTTTAACCCTTTAGGTGAGTCACAGAAATAAAAGCTAAGTGTGCAAGAAAATTGAAAATTTTAATTTTCTGTGCAGAAATTTTATTGTAATCCAATATCTTTCATAATTATAAACCTAATACCAGAGAAATGCACCCCAATATTTATTTCCCCATTTTTGCAGTATATAGAAATACCCCATATGTGGCCCTATTGCGCTATTTTGACGCAACCACAAGCCTCAGATGTAAAGGAGCGCCTAGTAAATTTCAACTCCTCTGTTATATTTAGTCATTTTTGACTGTACCACTTCAGGTTGGCAGAGGTTCTGGGCTGCCAAAACATAAAAGACACCCCTAACGAGACACCATTTAGAAAACTACACCCCTCCAGAATGTAACAAAGGGTGCAGTTAGCATTTGGACCCCACAGGTGCTTCACAGATTTTCAGAATAGTGTGGCGTGAAAAATGAATTTTTTTACACTAAAATGTTCTAGCCTTCAATTTTTTATTTTTACAAGGGGATAAAATAAATAAAAAAAACACCAAACGTGTAGCGCAGTTTCTCCCGAGTATGGAAATACCCCACATGTGGACATAAAGTGCAAAGTGGGTGCAGGACGAGCCTCCAAAGGGAAGGAGCGCCAATTGGCTTTTGGAAGCTGGATTTGACTGGAATGGATTTCAAGGGCCATGTCGCATTTACAAAGCCCCTATACAGCCAAAATAGTGGAAACCCCCCACAAGTGACCTCATTCTGGAAACTACACCCCTCAAGGAATCTAACAATGGGTTTAGTAAGCATATGGACCCCACTGGTGACGGGCACAAATGTGGAACAATGTAACATGAAAGTGAAAATTTAAATTTTTTCACTTTCACGGCACAAATGTGGCCGTCATCAAGGAGTCCATATCCTCACTGCACCCCTTGTTAGATTCCTTAAGGGGTGTAGTTTCCAGAATTGGGTCACTTGTGTTGGGTTTTCACTGTGTTGGCAGCATGAGGGCTTTGTAAATGCAACATGGCGTTCATCATCCATTCTAGCCAAATCCAGCCTCCAAAATCCAAATGGAGCTCTGTCCCGTCGGAGGCTTGCCCTGCGCCCACATGGCGCTTTATGTCCTTTTTAAAATTAAAAATTCAATGCTAGACCCACATTACAGTGTAAAAAATTTTAAATTTCATTTTCACGCCACATTGTTCCACGCATGTGTCACCAGTGGGGTCCATATGCTCATTACACCCCTTGTTATATTCCTTGTGGGGTTTAGTTTCCATAATGGGGTCACTTGTGGGGGGTTTCAACTGTCTTGGCAACACAGGGTCCTTATAAATACAACATGGCCCTTGAAAATCCATTCCAGCCACATCCAGCCTCCAAAAGCCAAATGGCTTCTACCTTTTGGAGGCTCATCTTGCGGCCGCATGGCGCCTTATGTCCACATGTGGGGTATTTCCTTACTCCAGGGAAATTGCTCTACACATTTTGCATCTTTTTTTTTTCTTTAAACCCCTTGTGAAAATGAAAAAATCAAGAATAGATCAATGATTTAGTGTAAAAATTTTTGGTCTAGCATTGATTTTTTTCATTTCATCAAGGGGTTAAAAGAGAATATAAATGCAAAACATGTAGGGCAATTTCCCCTGAATACGAAAATACAGGGCAAGCCACCAAAGGGAAAGAGCGCCATTTAGAGGCTGGAATGGAGGATGGAGGCCATGTTGCATTTACAAAACCCCTGTGCTGCCAGGACTGTGGAAACTCCCCACAAGTGACCCCATTCAGGAAACTACACCCCTCAAGGAATCTAACAAGGGGTGAGCATATGGACCCCACTGGTGACGGGCACATATGTAGAACATGTGCTGTGAAAATGAAAAATAAATTATTTTTCATTTTTACTGCACAAATGTGCCCGTCACCAAGGGGTCCATATCCCCGATGCACCCCTTGTTAGATTTCTTATGGGGTGTAGTTTCCAGAATGGGGTCACTTTTGTATCACTGTCTTAGCAGCACAGGGGCTTTGTAAATGCAACATGGCAAGCCTCTAATGTAATGGGATGTAATGGGAATGTGGGCCATGCCTATTTAGTTGGGGAAAAGGGACAATTTTTTATTTATTTTTGGGTATTGTGCCAATCATTAGTTTATAAGGTTGAAAAGGACAGGAGTCCATCAAATTCAACCTGTGTTGATCCAGAGGAAGGCAAAAAACCCTCAAGAGGCAGACGACAGTGGCCTCATCACAGGTAAAAAAAATTCCTTCCAGACTCCAAAATGGCAATCAGAATAATCCCTGGATCAACATGGGGGAAGGAATTTAGAAAATTTAGAACTCCAATGACGTGTGGTACACCTTGAAGCAATCCTTTAGGTGATCAGGACAAATGTCCTTCCTGATACCCCTTTTACGGCACACTCTGCACTTCTTCTGGGATCTGCCCTGTTTTCCAGTGTGTGGGACGTGCTGATCTGGTATGATACGGGGTCCCTCATATCTAGAAGCGCTGGGTCCACTCCATGTCTGCTAAATATTAGGGCTCTAATTACTGCTTCAGATTTTTTCAGGTCGTGCCACAAGCTACAGTAGCTCAGGCAGCGAGGGACCGGAAGAGGGGATGCTGGTATAAAAGTTATCCCCGTACAGGTGGTAACCTTTTATCCAGCAGTGGGAAGATCAGTTCCCTAACGATCTTCCCACTAACTTCGAGGATGGGGGGGGGGCATCTGGGGGCTGGATTCGGGTGTCCCTTCCTTCATACACTCTAAGGCTATGTTCACACTACGTAAAAGTACGGCTGTTTTTGCCGATGGCAACAACGGCCGTACTTTTGGCGCGGTGGAACAATTCCTTACTTTCAATGGAATACCGGCCAGAGCGTATACACATGGTATACGCTCCGGCCGGGATCCAATACAGGGCCACAAATAACTGACACGTCAGTTTTCTGCGGCCGGAATTCTGTAAATTTCGGCCGCAGAAAGCCCTGTCAGTTCACACAGTGAAGTGAGCGGCTCCGGCCGCTTGCTTCACTGTGTGCTATGGGAAGGTCTGATGCGGGCGTGCGCTGATGCGCCCGCATCAGAGCTCTGCGGTCGTAAAGATCATCCGGCCGGTACTTAAGTAGCGGACGAGATGATCCGGCCAGAGACCGGCCGTTCCATGACCCGGCGGGGGTCACGGAACGGCCGGTCTCATACGACGTGTAAACATAGCCTTAGTGTACGTGCACACTGCAGAATGGCGACGGATAACACGCTGCGCAGCTGGCACCCGCGGGCGGACTGATGCGCGCTCACGCGCGTCTCTGCACGTGTCATAGACTTCATTCTATGCAAGGGCGAATTCCGTCCTCCATCCAAAGAATGAAAGAAGGAGTTGCTGATCAGCGGCGCACCTTCGTTCGATGCTGATCAGCACTCAGCGGTGGTAGGGGTCGTACAAAAACACTGTCTACAACCCTATAGCTACTGATAAGTGTATTATATACACTTATCAGCCGCTAGGGGGCAGTAGAATGCAAAAAAAAAAAAAAAGCCGAAATTAGACGACAGGAAAGAAGAGGACGCCGTGGGACCCGTAAAACAATGTCCCAAACTGTAGTAATTCTGCTGTTTGGTGTAGTAAAGTCAGCTGGAAGCTGTGTGACCTCCACTTCACTGACATACAGAATGCTGGGAAAGCTGTGTGATCTCCATTAAACTGACATACAGGATGCTGGGAAAGCTGCGTGACCTCCATTACACTGACATACAAGATGCTGGGAAAGCTGCGTAACCTCCATAACATTGACATATTGGATGCTGGGAAAGCCGGGTGACCTCCACTACACTGACATACAGGATGCTGGGAAAGCTTTGTGATCTCCATTACACTGACATACAGGATGCTGGGAAAGCTGCGTGACCTCCATTACACTGACATACAGAATGCTGGGAAAGCTGCGTGATCTCCATTACACTGACATACAGGATGCTGGGAAAGCTGCGTAACCTCCATAACATTGACATATTGGATGCTGAGAAAGCGGGGTGACCTCCACTACACTGACATACAGGATGCTGGGAAAGCTGTGTGAGCTTCATTACACTGACATACAGGATGCTGGAAAAGCAGTGTGGCCTCCGTTACACTGACATACAGGATGCTGGGAAAGCTGTGTGACCTCCATTACACTGACATACAGGATGCTGGCAAAACTGTGTGACCTCCATTAAACTGACACACAGGATGCTGGGAAAGCTGTGTGACCTCCATTATACTGACATACGGGATGTTGGGAAAGCTGTGTGACCTCCACTACACTGAAATACAGGATGCTTGGAAAGCTGTGTGATCTCCATTACACTGACATACAGGATGCTGGGAAAGCTGTGTAACCTCCATTACACTGACATATAGGATGCTGGGAAAGCTGTGTAACCTCCACTACACTGACATACAGGATGCTGGGAAAGCTGTGTGACCTCCGCAACACTGACATACAGGATGCTGGGAAACTTGTGTGACCTCAGCTACACTGACATACAGGATGCTGGGAAAGCTGTGTAACCTCCATTACACTGACATAACGGATGCTGGGAAAGCTGTGTGACCTCCATTACACTGACATACAGGATGCTAAGAAAGCTGTGTGACCTCCATTACACTGACATACAGGATGTTGGGAAAGCTGTGTGCCCTCCGCTACACTGACTTACAGGATGCTGGGAAAGCTGGGTGACCTCCATTACACTGACATACAGGATGCTGAGAAAGCTGGGTGACCTCCATTACGCTGACATACAGGATGCTGGCAAAGCTGTGTGACCTCTGCTACACTGACATACAGGATGCTGGGAAAGCTGTGTGACCTCCACTACACTGACATACAGGATGCTTGGAAAGCTGTAAGACCTCCGTTAAATTGACATACAGGATGCTGGTAAAGCTGGGTGACCACCATTACACTGACATACAGGATGCTGGGAAACTTGTGTGACCTCAGCTACACTGACATACAGGATGCTGGGAAAGCTGTGTAACCTCCATTACACTGACATAACGGATGCTGGGAAAGCTGTGTGACCTCCATTACACTGACATACAGGATGCTAAGAAAGCTGTGTGACCTCCATTACACTGACAGACAGGATGTTGGGAAAGCTGTGTGCCCTCCGCTTCACTGACTTACAGGATGCTGGGAAAGCTGGGTGACCTCCATTACACTGACATACAGGATGCTGAGAAAGCTGGGTGACCTCCATTACGCTGACATACAGGATGCTGGGAAAGCTGTGTGACCTCTGCTACACTGACATACAGGATGCTGGGAAAGCTGTGTGACCTCCACTACACTGACATACAGGATGCTTGGAAAGCTGTAAGACCTCCGTTAAACTGACATACAGGATGCTGGTAAAGCTGGGTGACCACCATTACACTGACATACAGGATGCTGGGAAGGCAGGGTGACCTCAATTATACTGACATACAGGATGCTGGGAAAGCTGTGTGACCTCTGCTACACTGACATATAGGATGCTGGGAAAGCTGTGTGACCTCCACTACACTGACATACAGGATGCTTGGAAAGCTGTGTGACCTCCATTACACTGACATACAGAATGCTGAGAAAGCTGTGTCACCAACATTTCACTGACATACAGGATGCTGGGAAAGCTGTGTGATCTCCATTACACTGACCTACAGAATGCTGGGAAAGCTGTTTGACCTTCATTACACTGACACACAGGATGCTGGCAAAGGTGTGTGACCTCTGCTACACTGACATACAAGATGCTGGGAAAGCTGTGTGACCACCGCTACACTGACATATAGGATGCTGGAAACTGTGTGACCTCCATTAAACTGACATACAGGATGCTGGGAAAGCTGGGTGACCACCATTACACTGACATACAGGATGCTGGGAAGGCAGGGTGACCTCAATTATACTGACATACACAATGCTGGGAGAGCAGTGTGACCTCCATTATACACTGACTACAGGAATCTGGGAAAGCTGTGTGACCTCCACTACACTGACTACAGGGTGCTGGGAAAGATGGGTGACCTGTGAACTTTTGCACTGGGGCCGGGCTTAATCTCCATTACACTGACATACAGGATGCTGGGAAAGTTGTGTGACCCCCATTACACTGACATGCAGGATGTTGGGAAAGCTGTGTGACCTCCATTACACTGACATACAGGATGCTGGGAAAACTGTGTGACCTCCATTAAACTGACACAGGATGCTGGGAAAGCTGTGTGACCTTCATTATACTGACATGTGGGATGCTGGGAAAGCTGTGTGACCTCCACTACACTGAAATACAGGATGCTGGGAAAGCTGTGTGATCTCCATTACACTGACATACAGGATGCTGGGAAAGCTGTGTAACGTCCATTACACTGACATATAGGATGCTGGGAAAGCTGTGTAACCTCCATTACACTGACATACAGGATGCTGGGAAAGCTGTGTGACCTCCGCAACACTGACATACAGGATGCTGGGAAACTTGTGTGACCTCAGCTATACTGACATACAGGATGCTGGGAAAGCTGTGTAACCTCCATTACACTGACATAACGGATGCTGGGAAAGCAGTGTGACCTCCATTACTCTGACATACAGGATGCTAAGAAAGCTGTGTGATCTCCATTACACTGACATACAGGATGCTTGGAAAGCTTTGTGACCTCCATTACACTGACATACAGAATGCTGGGAAAGCTGCGTAACCTCCATAACATTGACATATTGGATGCTGAGAAAGCGGGGTGACCTCCACTACACTGACATACAGGATGCTGGGAAAGCTGTGTGAGCTTCATTACACTGACATACAGGATGCTGGAAAAGCAGTGTGGCCTCCGTTACACTGACATACAGGATGCTGGGATAGCTGTGTGACCTCCATTATACTGACATACGGGATGTTGGGAAAGCTGTGTGACCTCCACTACACTGAAATACAGGATGCTTGGAAAGCTGTGTGATCTCCATTACACTGACATACAGGATGCTGGGAAAGCTGTGTAACCTCCATTACACTGACATATAGGATGCTGGGAAAGCTGTGTAACCTCCACTACACTGACATACAGGATGGTGGGAAAGCTGTGTGACCTCCGCAACACTGACATACAGGATGCTGGGAAACTTGTGTGACCTCAGCTACACTGACTTACAGGATGCTGGGAAAGCTGTGTAACCTCCATTACACTGACATAACGGATGCTGGGAAAGCTGTGTGACCTCCATTACACTGACATACAGGATGCTAAGAAAGCTGTGTGACCTCTATTACACTGACATACAGGATGTTGGGAAAGCTGTGTGCCCTCCGCTACACTGACTTACAGGATGCTGGGAAAGCTGGGTGACCTCCATTACACTGACATACAGGATGCTGAGAAAGCTGGGTGACCTCCATTACGCTGACATACAGGATGCTGGCAAAGCTGTGTGACCTCTGCTACACTGACATACAGGATGCTGGGAAAGCTGTGTGACCTCCACTACACTGACATACAGGATGCTTGGAAAGCTGTAAGACCTCCGTTAAATTGACATACAGGATGCTGGTAAAGCTGGGTGACCACCATTACACTGACATACAGGATGCTGGGAAACTTGTGTGACCTCAGCTACACTGACATACAGGATGCTGGG
Source organism: Dendropsophus ebraccatus (assembly GCF_027789765.1). Classification (NCBI taxonomy): domain Eukaryota; kingdom Metazoa; phylum Chordata; class Amphibia; order Anura; family Hylidae; genus Dendropsophus; species Dendropsophus ebraccatus. Next base: position 105,004,713 of record NC_091456.1, read on the forward strand.
AAAGCTGTGTAACCTCCATTACACTGACATAACGGATGCTGGGAAAGCTGTGTGACCTCCATTACACTGACATACAGGATGCTAAGAAAGCTGTGTGACCTCCATTACACTGACATACAGGATGTTGGGAAAGCTGTGTGCCCTCCGCTTCACTGACTTACAGGATGCTGGGAAAGCTGGGTGACCTCCATTACGCTGACATACAGGATGCTGGCAAAGCTGTGTGACCTCTGCTACACTGACATACAGGATGCTGGGAAAGCTGTGTGACCTCCACTACACTGACATACAGGATGCTTGGAAAGCTGTAAGACCTCCGTTAAACTGACATACAGGATGCTGGTAAAGCTGGGTGACCACCATTACACTGACATACAGGATGCTGGGAAGGCAGGGTGACCTCAATTATACTGACATACAGGATGCTGGGAAAGCTGTGTGACCTCTGCTACACTGACATATAGGATGCTGGGAAAGCTGTGTGACCTCCACTACACTGACATACAGGATGCTTGGAAAGCTGTGTGACCTCCATTACACTGACATACAGAATGCTGAGAAAGCTGTGTCACCAACATTTCACTGACATACAGGATGCTGGGAAAGCTGTGTGATCTCCATTACACTGACCTACAGAATGCTGGGAAAGCTGTTTGACCTTCATTACACTGACACACAGGATGCTGGCAAAGGTGTGTGACCTCTGCTACACTGACATACAAGATGCTGGGAAAGCTGTGTGACCACCGCTACACTGACATATAGGATGCTGGAAACTGTGTGACCTCCATTAAACTGACATACAGGATGCTGGGAAAGCTGGGTGACCACCATTACACTGACATACAGGATGCTGGGAAGGCAGGGTGACCTCAATTATACTGACATACACAATGCTGGGGAGAGCAGTGTGGCCTCCATTATACACTGACTACAGGAATCTGGGAAAGCTGTGTGACCTCCACTACACTGACTACAGGGTGCTGGGAAAGATGGGTGACCTGTGAACTTTTGCACTGGGGCGGGGCTTATCGTCGCGGGGGCCGGGCTTAATCTCCATTACACTGACATACAGGATGCTGGGAAAGTTGTGTGACCCCCATTACACTGACATGCAGGATGTTGGGAAAGCTGTGTGACCTCCATTACACTGACATACAGGATGCTGGAAAAGCAGTGTGGCCTCCGTTACACTGACATACAGGATGCTGGGAAAGCTGTGTGACCTCCATTATACTGACATACGGGATGTTGGGAAAGCTGTGTGACCTCCACTACACTGAAATACAGGATGCTTGGAAAGCTGTGTGATCTCCATTACACTGACATACAGGATGCTGGGAAAGCTGTGTAACCTCCATTACACTGACATATAGGATGCTGGGAAAGCTGTGTAACCTCCACTACACTGACATACAGGATGGTGGGAAAGCTGTGTGACCTCCACAACACTGACATACAGGATGCTGGGAAACTTGTGTGACCTCAGCTACACTGACTTACAGGATGCTGGGAAAGCTGTGTAACCTCCATTACACTGACATAACGGATGCTGGGAAAGCTGTGTGACCTCCATTACACTGACATACAGGATGCTAAGAAAGCTGTGTGACCTCTATTACACTGACATACAGGATGTTGGGAAAGCTGTGTGCCCTCCGCTACACTGACTTACAGGATGCTGGGAAAGCTGGGTGACCTCCATTACACTGACATACAGGATGCTGAGAAAGCTGGGTGACCTCCATTACGCTGACATACAGGATGCTGGGAAAGCTGTGTGACCTCTGCTACACTGACATACAGGATGCTGGGAAAGCTGTGTGACCTCCACTACACTGACATACAGGATGCTTGGAAAGCTGTAAGACCTCCGTTAAATTGACATACAGGATGCTGGTAAAGCTGGGTGACCACCATTACACTGACATACAGGATGCTGGGAAACTTGTGTGACCTCAGCTACACTGACATACAGGATGCTGGGAAAGCTGTGTAACGTCCATTACACTGACATAACGGATGCTGGGAAAGCTGTGTGACCTCCATTACACTGACATACAGGATGCTAAGAAAGCTGTGTGACCTCCATTACACTGACATACAGGATGTTGGGAAAGCTGTGTGCCCTCCGCTTCACTGACTTACAGGATGCTGGGAAAGCTGGGTGACCTCCATTACACTGACATACAGGATGCTGAGAAAGCTGGGTGACCTCCATTACGCTGACATACAGGATGCTGGCAAAGCTGTGTGACCTCTGCTACACTGACATACAGGATGCTGGGAAAGCTGTGTGACCTCCACTACACTGACATACAGGATGCTTGGAAAGCTGTAAGACCTCCGTTAAACTGACATACAGGATGCTGGTAAAGCTGGGTGACCACCATTACACTGACATACAGGATGCTGGGAAGGCAGGGTGACCTCAATTATACTGACATACAGGATGCTGGGAAAGCTGTGTGACCTCTGCTACACTGACATATAGGATGCTGGGAAAGCTGTGTGACCTCCACTACACTGACATACAGGATGCTTGGAAAGCTGTGTGACCTCCATTACACTGACATACAGAATGCTGAGAAAGCTGTGTCACCAACATTTCACTGACATACAGGATGCTGGGAAAGCTGTGTGATCTCCATTACACTGACCTACAGAATGCTGGGAAAGCTGTTTGACCTTCATTACACTGACACACAGGATGCTGGCAAAGGTGTGTGACCTCTGCTACACTGACATACAAGATGCTGGGAAAGCTGTGTGACCACCGCTACACTGACATATAGGATGCTGGAAACTGTGTGACCTCCATTAAACTGACATACAGGATGCTGGGAAAGCTGGGTGACCACCATTACACTGACATACAGGATGCTGGGAAGGCAGGGTGACCTCAATTATACTGACATACACAATGCTGGGAGAGCAGTGTGGCCTCCATTATACACTGACTACAGGAATCTGGGAAAGCTGTGTGACCTCCACTACACTGACTACAGGGTGCTGGGAAAGATGGGTGACCTGTGAACTTTTGCACTGGGGCGGGGCTTATCGTCGCGGGGGCCGGGCTTAATCTCCATTACACTGACATACAGGATGCTGGGAAAGTTGTGTGACCCCCATTACACTGACATGCAGGATGTTGGGAAAGCTGTGTGACCTCCATTACACTGACATACAGGATGCTGGAAAAACTGTGTGACCTCCATTAAACTGACACAGGATGCTGGGAAAGCTGTGTGACCTTCATTATACTGAAATACAGGATGCTGGGAAAGCTGTGTGATCTCCATTACACTGACATACAGGATGCTGGGAAAGCTGTGTAACGTCCATTACACTGACATATAGGATGCTGGGAAAGCTGTGTAACCTCCATTACACTGACATACAGGATGCTGGGAAAGCTGTGTGACCTCCGCAACACTGACATACAGGATGCTGGGAAACTTGTGTGACCTCAGCTATACTGACATACAGGATGCTGGGAAAGCTGTGTAACCTCCATTACACTGACATAACGGATGCTGGGAAAGCAGTGTGACCTCCATTACACTGACATACAGGATGCTAAGAAAGCTGTGTGATCTCCATTACACTGACATACAGGATGCTTGGAAAGCTTTGTGACCTCCATTACACTGACATACAGAATGCTGAGAAAGCTGTGTCACCAACATTTCACTGACATACAGGATGCTGGGAAAGCTGTGTGATCTCCATTACACTGACCTACAGAATGCTGGGAAAGCTGTTTGACCTTCATTACACTGACACACAGGATGCTGGCAAAGGTGAGTGACCTCTGCTACACTGACATACAAGATGCTGGGAAAGCTGTGTGACCACCGCTACACTGACATATAGGATGCTGGAAACTGTGTGACCTCCATTACACTGACATACAGGATGCTAAGAAAGCTGTGTGATCTCCATTACACTGACATACAGAATGTTGGGAAAGCTGTGTGCCCTCCGCTCCACTGAAATACAGGATGCTGGGAAAGCTGGGTGACCTCCATTACACTGACATACAGGATGCTGAAAAAGCTGTGTGACCTCCATTATACTGACATACGGATGTTGGGAAAGCTGTGTAACCTCGACTACACTGACATACAGGATGCTGGGAAAGCTGTGTGACCTCCGCAACACTGACATACAGGATTCTGGGAAACTTGTGTGACCTCAGCTACACTGACATACAGGATGCTGGGAAAGCTGTGTAACCTCCATTACACTGACATAACGGATGCTGGGAAAGCTGTGTGACCTCCATTACACTGACATACAGGATGCTAAGAAAGCTGTGTGACCTCCATGACACTGACATACAGGATGTTGGGAAAGCTGTGTGCCCTCCGCTACACTGACTTACAGGATGCTGGGAAAGCTTGGTGACCTCCATTACACTGACATACAGGATGCTGAGAAAGCTGGGTGACCTCCATTACGCTGACATACAGGATGCTGGCAAAGCTGTGTGACCTCTGCTACACTGACATACAGGATGCTTGGAAAGCTGTAAGACCTCCGTTAAACTGACATACAGGATGCTGGTAAAGCTGGGTGACCACCATTACACTGACATACAGGATGCTGGGAAGGCAGGGTGACCTCAATTATACTGACATACAGGATGCTGGGAAAGCTGTGTGACCTCTGCTACACTGACATACACGATGCTGGGAAAGCTGTGTGACCTCCACTACACTGACATACAGGATGCTTGGAAAGCTGTGTGACCTCCATTACACTGACATACAGAATGCTGAGAAAGCTGTGTCACCAACATTTCACTGACATACAGGATGCTGGGAAAGCTGTGTGATCTCCATTACACTGACCTACAGAATGCTGGGAAAGCTGTTTGACCTTCATTACACTGACATACAGGATGCTGGCAAAGGTGTGTGACCTCTGCTACACTGACATACAAGATGCTGGGAAAGCTGTGTGATTACCGCTACACTGACATATAGGATGCTGGAAACTGTGTGACCTCCATTAAACTGACATACAGGATGCTAGGAAAATTGGGTGACCACCATTACACTGACATACAGGATGCTGGGAAGGCAGGGTGACCTCAATTATACTGACATACACAATGCTGGGAGAGCAGTGTGACCTCCATTATACACTAAATACAGGAATCTGGGAAAGCTGTGTGACCTCCACTACACTGACTACAGGGTGCTGGGAAAGATGGGTGACCTGTGAACTTTTGCACTAAGGCGGGGCTTATCGTCGCGGGGGCGGGGCTTAATCTCCATTACACTGACATACAGGATGCTGGGAAAGTTGTGTGACCTCCATTACACTGACATGCAGGATGTTGGGAAAGCTGTGTGACCTCCATTACACTGACATACAGGATGCTGGGAAAGCTGTGTGACCTCCATTACACTGACATACAGGATGCTGGGAAAACTGTGTGACCTCCATTAAACTGACACAGGATGCTGGGAAAGCTGTGTGACCTTCATTATACTGACATATGGGATGCTGGGAAAGCTGTGTGACCTCCACTACACTGAAATACAGGATGCTGGGAAAGCTGTGTGATCTCCATTACACTGACATATAGGATGCTGGGAAAGCTGTGTAACGTCCATTACACTGACATATAGGATGCTGGGAAAGCTGTGTAACCTCCATTACACTGACATACAGGATGCTGGGAAAGCTGTGTGACCTCTGCAACACTGACATACAGGATGCTGGGAAACTTGTGTGACCTTAGCTACACTGACATACAGGATGCTGGGAAAGCTGTGTAACCTTCATTACACTGACATAACGGATGCTGGGAAAGCTGTGTGACCTCCATTACACTGACATACAGGATGCTAAGAAAGCTGTGTGATCTCCATTACACTGACATACAGAATGTTGGGAAAGCTGTGTGCCCTCCGCTACACTGACATACAGGATGCTGGGAAAGCTGGGTGACCTCCATTACACTGACATACAGGATGCTGAGAAAGCTGGGTGACCTCCATTACACTGACATACAGGATGCTGGCAAAGCTGTGTGACCTCTGCTACACTGACATACAAGATGTCGGGAAAGCTGTGTGACCACCGCTACACTGACATACAAGATGCTGGAAACTGTGTGACCTCCATTAAACTGACATACAGGATGCTGGGAAAGCTGGGTGACCACCATTACTTTTACATACAGGATGCTGGGAAGGCAGGGTGACCTCAATTATGAAATGGGAAAAAGTATAGTTCCGGCACTCCAAAAATGAATTAAAAATTATAAATTTTATTAATCCATGTTAAAAAACAGCAGAGCAACCTGTGCTGTGTGGCCCAGTGGATTGACGCGTTTCGCGCATGCATTTTATTTGTCTACTGACGGCTAGCCACCGCTCAGAACCGTGCACCCTCTCGAATGCATTGAAGTCCAAACAACACAACACCAAGGTGAGCTGATTTCCATTTTTCACTTTTTCATTGTTGACCTCAATTATACTGACATACAGGAAGCTGGGAAAGCTGTGTGACCTCTGCTACACTGACATACAGGATGCTGGGAAAGCTGTGTGATCTCCATTACACTGACTTACAGAATGCTGGGAAAGCTGTTTGACCTTCATTACACTGACATACAGGATGCTTGCAAAGGTGTGTGACCTCTGCTACACTGACATACAAGATGCTGGGAAAGCTGTGTGACCACCATTACACTGACATACAGGATGCTGGAAACTGTGTGACCTCCATTAGACTGACATACAGGATGCTGGGAAAGCTGGGTGACCACCATTACACTGACATACAGGATGCTGGGAAGGCAGGGTGACCTCAATTATACTGACATACACAATGCTGGGAGAGCTGTGTGACCTCCATTATACACTGACTACAGGAATCTGGGAAAGCTGTGTGACCTCCACTACACTGACTACAGGGTGCTGGGAAAGCTGGGTGACCTGTGAACTTTTGCACTGGGGGTGCAGCTTATCGTCTTGGGGACATACAAGATGTTGGGAAAGCTGTGTGACCTCCATTACACTGACATACAGGAAGTTGGGAAAGCTGTGTGACCTCCATTACACTGACATACAGAATGTTTGGAAAGCTGTGTGACCTCCATTACACTGAAATACAGGATGCTGGGAAAGCTGTGTGACCTTCATTACACTGACATACAGGATGCTGGGAAAGCTGTGTGACCCCCGCAACACTGACATACAGGATGCTGGGAAAGTTGTGTTACCTCCGCTACACTGACTTACAGGATGCTGGGAAAGCTGTGTAACCTCCATTACACTAAAAGAGAAAAAGTAACAGCATCCAGGCGATTTAAAGTGCAAAAAGCAAAAACTGCTTTATTACCTCATGGCACATGAGGGAACAATCAAAAAAGCAAAAACAATATCAAAGCCTCTTCACATTGTCCATGGGATTTCATTATGAGCAGTTCAGTCCATCCAGAGACCAAAAGATGTGAAAAATGTAGCAAACATGATGTTTAAATCACGGAGTTGAACATATCCAACACAGCACCTCCCGATCCGAGCGGACTTGCCTAAAACATAGTTAGCCGTACTTGCAGAGGTGGCAGCCTGTTTATAAAGATCATAAAGCAGTAGATCCAGGGGCGTAGCTAGGGGTTCAGCCTAGGGGGGGCGAGTGAGTCTGAGTGGGCCCCCAACCAACCTTACCCATAGGGAACCTCAGCAGGTGACAAGGCTTTCTGAATAATAAAGGGAATATTCTTCTACATTACTCATAGTGGATAAGGATAAAGAGCAGTGTAAGAGGTTTCTGTACATTTCACATATAGAACCACAAAAAAATCTAAAGTGCTTAAGATTAGAAAAATATAGCTGCCTTCTTCCACAGACAGCATCACTCTTGTCCCCAGTTTGTGTGTGGTACTCGACTGAAGTGAATAGTGCCAAGCTGTCATACCACACAACCTAAGAGCAGGGGTGGCGCTGTTTTGGAAGAAAGCAACTATGTTTTTTTTTCTTAATTCTGGAGAACCCTTTTAGCCAGATTATCTTTGCCTAAAAATAATAGTGGTATAGGTAATAAGTTTTTAGACATTAAGGCTAAATTCACACTGCGTATGAGTCCGGCCGCATTTCGTACGCCGGCGTACATGTGCAGCTGAAACTACGGGCGTGGGAAAAATAGACATGCGGCCGGATGCGTACGAACCGCGAACATACGCCCGTAGTACAGCTATGCTTCCCTAGCTTGTTTCGAAGCGATCTGAAGCAGGTCATTTACTTGGAAATCTTCGCCCAGCCCAATAAAACTCCCAGAACCTTTTGGATCGAAAAATCAAGTTCAATTTGGCTGAAATAAGTACTTAGTACGGGATCGCATGGAAATCCACGGCCGTGAGTTTCAACATTTCAGTCCTCAAACAATGGTCGTGTTCATTTTTCACGGCGCCACATACGATCCGTCCATAAGCTCATACGTAGTGTGCATTGTGCGGGCGTATATCGTATACTTTCAAGCAAACGCATCAACCTCAAAACTACGTGCGTATATTCGCGGTTCGCACTACGGCCGGGCTCATACGCAGTGTGAACATAGCCTCAAAGGGGTGAGCTGGTTGTGATCACACATGTACAATCCAAGATATGTGATGAGCTGCTAGATATCCATTTCCTATCTCTATCTATCTATCTATCTATCTATCTATCTATCTATCTATCTATCTATCTATCTATCTATCTATCTTATCTATCTTCTATCTATCTATCTTATCTATCTTCTATCTATCTATCTATCTATCTATCTATTTATCTATCTATCATCTATCTATCTATATATCTATCTCCTATCTATCTATCTATCTATTATCTATCTATCTATCTATCTATCTATCTATCTCCTATCTATCTATCTATCTATCTATCTATCTCCTATCTATCTATCTATCTATCTATCTATCTATCTATCTATCTATCTATATATCCAGATATTCCTCAGCACGCCAGCATGCTGGCGTGCTGAGGAATATCTGGATATATGTGTGGGGATCCCCAAGCCAGGGGACTGACTCCGTATAGCACCCGCTTCATGCAATTTTGGATGTGCGGCTTTCTCCTGTTTTCTCCTATATCTATCTCCTATCTATCTATCTATCTATCTATCTATCTATCTATCTATCTATCTATCTATCTATTATCTATCTATCTATCTATCTATCTATCTATCTCCTATCTATCTATCTATCTATCTATCTATCTATCTATCTCCTATCCAGTAGTGGATTATAATAGGGGCGTTTCGGGCAGCAGCCTGGGGCCCTGAGCTCCGGGGGGGCCCATGACCACCCAAAAAGGCTTATATTTTCAGTGGTGTACTGTCTCCTGGCTACACTTCCGCCATGATTTGCAAAAAAATCCCAGTTTTTTTTAATGGCAATTTTGCACAAATCAGGACATCATGACATTATCTGTACTGTACTATGAACGCCAGGCTAGTGCTGCCATAGTTACAGTGGGGTGGGGGGGGGGCCCAGGCTTGGTGAACAGCCCGGGGCCTATGGTAAAGTTAATCCGCCCCTGCTCCTATCTATCTATCTATCTATCTATCTATCTATCTATCTATCTATCTATCTTATCTATCTTCTATCTATCTATCTATCTATCTATCTATCTATCTATCTATCTATCTATCTATCTATCTATCTAGCGAAAGAGATAATGAGCAGCACTGCTGTGGGATTGCAGGTGCCTGCGGTCCAAGTCCTGACTAGGGACCGATTTAAATATCAGCAGAGAGTCTGCGGCACACAAATGTATTAGTGAAGGCATACCTCCCAACCGTCCCGTTTTCGGCGGGACAGTCCCGATTTCGGGGTCATGTCCCGCCGTCCCGGAACGGGCCCCAAGTGTCCCGCTTCCCAAAACACAGCTGGCCCTTTAACTACGAGTGCTCCTGGTGAGCGCTGGCAGATGCGGAGCGGTGATTGGCTGGCTCCTGTGACCGGAAGCTGCATTCTGCCTCCGGCCACAAGAGTGCGGGAGATGCAAACTCCCTCTGATGAGTCTGTTCCCGGCCTCAGGAGTGTATCAGCCGGCTGGGGAACTACTCCCTGCTCCCGCCCACCAGAAGACCGTGAAGGAGGGAGAAGAGGAGCACTGCTGCTGCACGGCCCGGTATCAGGGGATGGGGGGTGTTAATGAGGCCGAGCAGGAGGCAGTTTACAGGGAAGGGGTTAAGTTACCTTTGAAGTCAGAACATCCCCCACCTTCCGTGCTGAGCACCCAGAGCACTGTACCTGGCTCAGCAGAGAAGGGGGGAGGGGAGGATGGAAGTGACTTAACCCCTTCCCTGCTGTGCACTGAGGTTAGCTGCTATCATGTCTGTCAGCCAGCTGCTGACGCTACCAGTCACTGCCAGGAGGGAAGGAGTTAAGTGTGATGAATGAGGCTTCTCTGCCTGACCAGCCTGGACCACAGACAGTGACCTGGAGGGACTGTGGAAGAAGTGCTAATTATCTGTGTATTGTCTGATGTCCCCTAAAGTCACTATAAAGAAAAACCCTTCTCTAGGGGGAGTAATCAGATGACTTCTAACACTACTACTCCCAGCAGGCTGCTGCATTAGGCTGAGGAGGCAGAGCCAGAACATAACTTTACAAAGTAGCTAAAACTCATCATGGCAGTCCAGAGGGTACAGAGAGATGATAGAGAATCCCTCCTGATAATAGAGAATCCCTCCTGATAATAGAGAATCCCTCCTGATAATAGAGAATCCCTCCTGATAATAGAGAATCCCTCCTGATAATAGAGAATCCCTCCTGATAATAGAGAATCACTCCTAAAAGAGAGGATATCACCTTTAATACTGTTTCCCCACAATTCTGGTCCATGTATGTAGTTTAATCCATGTCCCTATGTGGTCACCAATAGATGTACAATGTTGCCATGATTGCGCAGCTACTGGTGACCACATATATGTCCATACGCTGTACAAACAACGGCCGTTCCATGTGAACAACTGTTGTTTAACAGTTAACTAACTAACAGCTAACTATGGTCAGAAGTAATGAACGTGTTCAATAACTCCAGCCGTAGGTTGTGTTAAACAACAGCCATTCAAGCTGAACGGTTGTTGTTTGTACAGCATATGAACATAGCCTTAAAGTGTAACGATCATCTTTCACTGGTGGCAGGATACGCTGTCAAAATGCTGCCACCATGCTACAGTACCTGTGAAGGTCCAACAATACCATCAATTGCACTGTATGCAACGACACTACCGGAAGTATTCCATCTCCGCTGCGCGCATATACAGGATATCCTGCCACCAGAGAAAGACGATCAGTACACTTTAAGTTTCACAAAGATTTGAAAAATAGGCCTTGGTACTTATGGCCAAAAGTGGGGAGTTAACAGTTAGAGAAGCACTACAGGAATTTTTTTTCTTGCTTATATAATGCAACTTGGCAATTACTAGAGGTACTTTAGTTATCATGCTATGCAGTTAGTCTACAGTAGCGGCATTAAAGCGACTGTACCACCAGGCCCAGGCTGAAGCACTGGAGGCGGCCAACCCAACCCCAGTGGGAGGAAACCCTAGCCCCTCTATGATAGGGTTCCATTGATTCTAATGCAGTCACGTCATGGAGGGGCTGGAGTTTCTTCCCACTAGGGTACTATTACACCAACAGATCTGATGACAGATTATCTGCCAAAGATTTGAAGCCAAAGCCAGAAACAGACAATAAACAGAGATCAGGTCATAAAAGAAAGACTGGATTTCTCCTCTTTTCAAATCCACTCATGGGTTTGGCTTCAAATCTTTGGCAGATAATCTGTCATCAGATCTGTTGGTGTAATAGTACCCTAAGGGTGGGTCGGCCCGCCTCCAGCGCTTCAGCCTGGGCCTGGTGGTACAGTCACTTTAAGTCATTGTATGGTGGCATTATTTAGTCATATATGTTGGTGATATTTAGATCTTTTGCTAATAGCGATAATTGGCGTGTTCAAATGGGCCTTCACAATGGGTGTATTGAGATCTAGGGCAGCCCAAGCTGTAAATACAGCCCTGGTGATCAGCAGTGTATTATATACTTATCTTCCTCCTGAGTGAGTATATATCTCTCCATGCTATGTAGGCAGCAGTGTATTATATACTTATTATCCTTCTGTATGAGTGTGTATATATCTCTCCATTCTGTGTAGATATACAGCAGTGTATTATATACTTATCTTCCTCCTGAGTGTGTATATATCTCTCCATTAAGTGTAGGGATGTAATCCACAATATGTTATATTCTAAGTTTTATCACTTATTGCCAGCTAAAGTCTTCAGAAATTAAAAAGATTTTTTTTGCAGAGGAAATGAGCCAAAGCCAAGAGTTAGCTCAGAAGGAAAAGAGATATAAGTTAAAGTGCTATACTTACCATCCTGGTCAAACCATTTATTTCTGCAAGAAAACCAATGTGGCACTACAGTGGAAGACGTGATATGGGACGGTAGGGGCGTGTCTTGGGGATTGGGGGCGTGTCTTGGGGGTTAGGGGCGTGTCTTGGGGGATAGGGTGTGTCTTTGGGTGGGGTTAGGGGCGTGTCCATGTCCCTCTTTCCTCTCAGCCAAAGTTGGGAGGTATGGTGAAGGTAAACATGGTTTATTTCATAGTGCAGCAATCCAGACGCAACGTTTCGGTGATGTCGCTTGAAAATGGTGATATGACATCACCGAAACGTTGCGTCTGGATTGCTGCACTATGAAATAAACCACGTTTACCTTCACTGATACATTTGTGTGCCGCGGACTCTCTGCTGATATCTATTTATCTATCTCCTATCTCCTATCTATCTATCTATCTATCTATCTATCTATCTATCTATCGTGAGACAGTGACAAGAATGGTGGTTGGGAATCGCTATATCTCCCCGAGATACTTGTCATACGTGAACACTAGGTTCCAGGAAGTCCATACCTCATCCAGGGAAAGCTGGGTGAGATATGGAGGAATCCAGGAAAGTTAAAACCCATAGCAAACTACTTGCTATGGGACTGTTTTTAGTTGCTGTAAAAGGGCCTGGATTTTATGGAATGACAGGCAGGTTGGTAGTGGGGCCTGTCATTCCCTTTCTGGCCAGTCCAGGTTTTTCTATCTGGCCAAGTCAGCCCAGGTGCTGGAGGCCACTGATCACAGGTCTCATAAGAGGATGCACAGAGTGTATAGAGCTGTGGCTGTGCATGGAGGTCTCTCCTGGCTGTGGAGAGGGTCAGGGCTGCTAAAGCTTCTGCTGGGACTTTGAGCCACACTGGTATTGTACCATCTTATGTTGTTTTATGTTGGGTGACTGGTAGCAAGTCATCTGTATAGCTAGGATTTGCTGTGTTAGTTAGAGCTCAGACGAGCAGGATTTATTTTACTTTGTGCCTGTATGTAAGGCTGAATTTCTTTTGGTTTCAATAAACAAACAGGAGCATCGCTGTTTTATAAAAGTTTGTGTCACTGTCTCTGACTGCCAATCCTGCTGTCTGCCCGGCTCTACAGAGCTAATCTCCCACACTATCTATCTATCTATCTATCTATCTATCTATCTATCTATCTATCTATCTATCTATCTATCTCCTATCTATCATCTATCTATCTTATCTATCTGCAGTGTCCCAGAAAAGCCCTTCTTATGATTATATTTTTATTATAACTGGTTCTGTTCTGGAAAGCTATGGTCCACTGCAAACTGCGTGTATTGCGTTACCCTTCTCAGTATTCAGGTCTGCTATTTCATTGATTTATTGCATGTGTATTCAGGTATCAGTGTCTAAAGGTATTGTGTCGCCTCCTAGTGTTCAAAGATGGTGCTTCTCAGGTATATTTCTCTGTATATGCCTAATGGTGTGATGATGCAATGGCTGGATGTCACGTGACTGTGCCCTGCTTCCATGGTAACACCAATGGTCATCAAGCTTTTGGCTGGGGGTTACCATGTGACTTCCTGTTCTATCTCAGTCTTGTCCTCCACCTTCAGGAGACAAGTGTAGTCTATCTCCTGCCCCACAGGAGACAGGTACTGTGTCCTTCCTCTCTCCCTGCTGAGAGAGAGACCTGCGTGTGCTCTGCTGCTCCAGTCTGCTGGCTGTGTTCCTGTCTCAAGTCTCAAGATTCTCATCTGGGTGTCGATTCTTCAGTCATTCCTCAGTTCATCTCCTCATCATCTTCTCAAATCATCAACAGCAAGTATTTTATTCAAGTCTCATTCCACCCAGCATCTCAACTTCAGTTTCACTACTACTCCCATCATTCAGCACGCTACTCTCACAGCCTATTGCAGCATCACCCATTACTCTGCTTTATTCAAGTTTGCCTTATTCCCGGTTGCATCCGGAGAGACTGTTGCTACTAGTTACCACCGTTACAATAAATATACAACTACCGTTGTTTCTGAACCTTGGCATTGGTGTGATAATTGGTGCCCTGACTAAGGACAACGAAGAATCGCATGGCCAGTATTCCCGCATGGTCAGGAGCCCGGTTTCCAGCTGTATCACCCTCGTGCCTACACCGTGACCACATTATCCTACAGCTGCCCCGGTTCCTGCCTGTTAGCACCATCTATACTGCGGAGTGGCCCCTAGGGGCCAGGGCATCGCATTTGGCGTCACGAACAGGATTACGATCGCATTGTGTGCCTCCAAGACTGTGCCGCAACCCCAAAGAGACTTTGCAACTGTCACGGTGGCCCAGGAAGGGGTTAAGGCCACCTTTCCCCAGTTCCCGCGCGCACGCCGCTCAAGCTCCGCCCCGGCCCCTTAAGCTATTACCTCTGTTGCCGGGGGAAAGAAGATTCCTGCTGCGCCTGCCGGAAGTCGCCGGGCCCAGCTTCCGCCCGCTCCACCGCTGTCTCCTGCAAGCCTGCTGCTCCTGCCGCAGTCATCTCAGCTCACCGCCAATCGTCCGGACCACTCGTTGCAGCTCATCCAGGGATCCCGTCTGCTGCGCTGGGACAGCCAGATAAGTGAAAGTTCCCCATCATGTCCAGCCCGGATGATGATGCCGTCGGCGGGTCAAATAGTCCACCCTCCTCACCCGCTGGCGCACCCGTTCCTCCAGCTGCCCCCCCTGCATCTGCTAGTGCTGCTGGAGTGCCGTTTTTCATTGGGCCTATTCACCTGCCCAGCTATAAGGGGGAGCCCCATACCTTGGCTGCTTTTAAGGAGAAAATTTCTCTTACTCTTGAACTGGTTTCTCTCTCCCCTACCCAGCAGGTACAGCTCCTACTCGGACAATTAGAAGGTCCTGCTGCAGAGGAGGTCCGGTCATGGCCCGCTACGGAGAAAGCCGGGGTACAGCAGATTCTTGATCGCCTCCGGAGGTAATTTGAGGTACAGTCCCCCACAGAAATTCGCCTCCAGTTCTATGATCGGCGCCAGAAACCAGGTGAGACCCTGAGAGACTATGCCCTTGCCCTCCAGTCTGCCTATTGGGCCCTACAACAGGTGGATGTCATTGACCCCTCTGCAGCGGAAAACATAATCACAGACCGCTTCATAGAGGGCATAGACTCGAGGCTCATTCAAAGCCAGTTTGCATGGTGGCTGAGCAGAACCCTAATATGTCCTTCCTGGATTTCAAAACCCTGGCTCTGAGGGTAATCAGAACTGACTCCCCCTGCCATGACTGCCCCCCGACCTCGAGTCAGCCAGTACTGACAGGTGTGACCCCTGGGCCCGTCACCACGCCTGCTATTTCACCTGTTCCAGCCATTCAGGCCGTGCAAGCTTCTCTCATCAGCCCCCTGGTTACTCCTGACCTCCTTACTCACGTAGTCAGCTCTCTGTCAACCCATTCAGGAGCTAAAGGGGACCTCATCCATCTCCTCCTCTCACTCTACCTCCAGCCAGGCCCTGTCTCTAGAGTCACCTCCCAGGCGCCCACGCTCTGCCCTATCCATACCCCACAGGGCCCCACCTCGAGAGCGGCCCTACTGTGACTACTGTCGGCGACATGGACACTACCAATCCCAGTGCTTTCAGTTAAACGGGCCACCCCCGGGTCCGAGGGCCAACACCCGGGAGGTAGAATCTCAGGCCCGCAGGAGTCACAATAGCTCTCAAAATTCTTATCACAATGCCCGCATGTGACTCTTTGGATAGACGGTGTGCCTCTCGAGGCCTTGGTGGACACTGGGTCCCAAGTTACTACTATCCCCAAGCATGTTTTTGAAGCACATTGGGACCGCAGGGTGTTGTGTCCAGTGGAGAAGGCCAGGTTGAAACTGATTGCTAGTAATGGTCGGCCTATCTCACAACTAGGGTATTGGGAACCCACTATATGCATTGGTAACCGGAGGTTAGCCCAGCAGGGTGTTATAGTCACTGAGGCTCAAGGGGACAGTGGTGTTACAGTCTTGGGCATAAATGTCATCCGCCATGTATTCTCTGAATTAGTAGCTGTCCTGCATAACTCTCTGTCTCAAGCTTCTTCCCCTACAGATAAGCCATCCAGAAGACTATCAAGGCGCTCACCGCTCAGCAGAGGTTTGTCAATCACCGTGGGGAGATTTGTCGTGTCCGTACTAAAGATGCTCGCCCAATCACTATCCCAGCTAACAGTGAAACCGTCGAAGTGCCATCTCCTCAAACCGCAGGTGAACTATTTGGGGCATGTTGTAAGTGCCGGGGGAATACAACCTGACCCCGAGAAGATTTCGGCTGTGGAAAGCTGGGGCATTCCCAAGACGGTGAAAGAGGTGAGAAGCTTCCTTGGATTTGCGGGCTATTACCGCCGCTTCATACCCGACTTCGCCCAGGTGGCTGAACCACTCAACGAGCTACTCTGCGGCTGCCCTCGAGAGAACTACAATCGACGGCTACCCATAGAGTGGTCTGAACGTCAGGAGACGGCGTTTCAAACCCTGAAGGCCCTGTTGATCTCGCCTCCCATCCTGGCTTACCCTGACTATAGTCAGCCCTTCCGTCTTTACACCGACGCCAGCTTTCAAGGCCTGGGGGCTGTCCTGTCTCAAGTCCAGGGTAATCAAGAAAGAGTTATTGCCTATGCTAGCCGAAGTTTAAGAGGTGCTGAAAAGAATGATAGTAACTACAGCTCGTTCAAATTGGAGTTGCTTGCGCTGGTGTGGGCCGTTACAGAGAAATTTAAAGATTACCTCGCGGCTACACCGTTCACTGTCTATACAATAACAACCCGCTAGCTCACCTCAATACTGGGCGCTCTGGAACAGCGTTGGGCCTCTAGGTTGGCCAACTTCAACTTCGAAATCAAATATCGAAGCGGCAAGGCCAATGTGAATGCTGACCTGCTGTCTCGATTGCCTAGAGGTGAGGAAGCCCCGGAAGATGACGACTGGGAAGATGTAGAGATGCCCCCTTTCTATCAGAGATTCGCTACCCAGAGTACTACCACGGCGGTCAAAGCGGGCGAGACGTCCCCTGACCCGGGGCCCTATCAAGATTTGTCCCGATGGCAGACCATCCAGAATGAGTCCAGAGTCTTGGGGGAAATCTATGACTACTTGTCTACTGGGAGAGTCCCCCTGAGGATCAAGAGGCCCTATCCAGACGTTGAATTGAGACGTCTCTGGAGACAGAGGAATCGGCTCTTCCTCCATAAGGGCCTACTTCTGAGGAATTCGTTGGACCCCGTCTCTGGAGAACGATGCCATCAGATCTTGATTCCCCGGCGAGACGCCAAATTGGTGTTGGATGCCTACCGTTCCGGCCATTTCGGGGTCCATAAGACTGAGGCGACCATCCGTCAACGGTTCTATTGGATCGGGATGTGGGCTGACATTGAGAACTGGTGTGCTGAATGCCCCGCCTGTAACATCTCCAAGGCGGGAGGAAGAGAGGTTCGAGCTCCCTTGCATTCCATTGTGTCTCACCGGCCAAATCAGCTTGTTGCCTTAGACCATGTGAAGTTGGCCCCAACGAGATGTGGATACACCTATGCCCTGACCATGGTCGATCACTACTCCAAGTGGGTAGTCGTGGTACCCGTCCGAGACTTGACTGCAAGGACCACAGCCATCACTTTCTACAAAGAATATGTGAAACACTACGGCTGTCCTGAGTCCCTGCTCACAGACCGAGGCCCGGCTTTCGAATCTCAACTCTTCCATGAGCTGTGCACTTATCACGAGTGCAAAAAGCTTCGTACCACGGCCTATCACCCGTAAGGCAATGGTCTCTGCGAGAAAATCAACCAGGTCTTCATCAATATGCTAAGAACAGCTTCGGTGGCAAAGCGGGTGGAATGGCCTCACCTGTTGGATGAGCTGGTGGAAATCTACAACAACACCACCCATTGCTCTACAGGCTACTCCCCTTTCTATCTGATGTTTGGGCGCCAAGGTCAGCTTCCTCAAGACTGCGCGCTTGGAGTTCAAGTAACTGACACTGTCAACCCTCTGCCTGATACCGACTGGGTCCAAGAGCATCAGAGGAGGATTCAAGACGCCCGAGAGATTGTCGACCAGAAGATGGGAGAGGCCCACCAGCGTCAGGAAGATGCTTATAATCAAGGGGCGCATGCCACACCACTAAGAGTGGGGGACAGAGTCTGGCTAAAAAAATATCACCGCACTCACAAGTTGGAAAGTCTATGGGAGCCTGAGCCCTATATCATTTCTGCTATTCCCTATCCAGAGACTGACGTGTATGAGGTCAAGAAGCCAGGTCTGGCCCCTCAAACTGTACACCGGAATAGGATAAAGCGCTGTGTGAGGGATGATCTGCAAGGCCTCACCGCATTCTGTCCAGCACCTGTACAGGCACTTCCGCCAGTCTCAGAGGCTCCATCTAAAACGGCCTCTCTTGAAGATATGTTCCAAACTGAACCATTCCTCATGGCTATTGGCTATCAGGGGATTCCGATGAACACCCCAGTTGTCCCACCTCCTGCGGCTCCGCCTCCTGCGGTTCCTCCTCCGCAACCAGCTGCTGTCAATGACCCCGAATCTGTTCCAGAGCAAGCTACTCATGAAGCCAACCTCATGCTGAGACGGTCTGAGCGCTCAACTCAGGGAACACCACCAATCCGCTACAGAGACCAAAGTCCTTAAACTGTTCTCCTTTCCAGTTTTGTTTGCTGTGTGAAGTTTGCAACGTTCAAGGTTCGTGCCTGGTCCTCCTGACCAAGTTTCCTTATTATCATCCAGTTATGTGCTGATGGACACTCATTGACCAAACTGTTCTCTAGTGCCTGTCCCAGAGCCTTTACATGGACGATGTTCTATATTGCCTAAAGAGACTCTACCACACAGAGACACTTATCCAGTTCTTCCTAAAGCACTTGTCATGATTATGTGATTGTCAGAGGTTTATAATTGTATTTCATGATTGCACTTCAGTATTGCACTTCAGTAGTCAAAAGTCTATTTTCTTGTCAGAGCCATATATATATATATATATATATATATATATATATATATATATATATATATTCCTACCTCTGAGTAAGCAGAAAGGTCATTTAGATAGTATCAGAGTAAAGTGTGTCTTTTGAAAAAGTATTTTTTCTCACAGTGTATATTTTCATGTCAGAGTCAGTTTCCTTCATCTCTGAGTAAAGAAGTCAGTCTACATATTTATATCTATAGCCTCAGAGAAAGTGTATTTTCTAAAGAGTGTATTTTTCAGAAGAATCTTCTATTTTCTCCATGCATAGTATTATTATATCTACAGCTGGAAAGATTATTGGAGCCAGTTTTCTTCAGATGTCTTCAGAGTTATGTGAGCCAATCCTCCTCCAGACCTCGCAGTATTTGTTGTCTTTTGTATTTCCCTTCCTTTTGTTTCCAGTGTCTGTTCACCCCTGTCTTGTCCCTACACACCGTAGTTGCTACACATAGTCATACTTAACATTCACACTGGTTCATACATATTGCACCTTGGATACCTTTTCGTGTGTTTGGCCTATGGAATGCTTGTGTGGTATGATTGAGTGGTGTGTATGAGGGTACCCATGTATGTTTGCGTTTATTATTTTGTTCTTTTCTCTTCCAAGTCACTTCACACAGACACCCAAGGCAGTACACAGGTCTTCACAGTTTTCTTTCCAGTAGGGTAACTCATTGTCATTGGAAACCTACTGTCAAACTGACTGGAATATTGAGGGTCCCCCGCCAGCAGTTAAGTAGTCCTGACATCCATGTCAGATGGTCCACGCACTAACTACCTGTAACCAGAGTACGTTAGGCACCCCTAGGTGAAGTCCTGCCACTAGGGTTTTCTTTCTCTTCAAATTTTCTCTTGTCACCTGTGCCTTGAGCGTGGGAAACACACATCTACATACTCACTCACACTAACATTCCTTCCTCTTGTCTTGTTGTCTGGATCCTTTATGTTCATTCAGCCACATCTACCTCAGCTTGTGGTTCGCCGAGGTCGGCTCATTTCTAGTAGGGAGGTATGCAGTGTCCCAGAACAGCCCTTCTTATGCTCATATTTTTATACAGCCTATAGAAGTATAAAAATGCTGGACAACAAAATCTCAATAAACAATGAATACTTTATTATTACATATCAAAGATCATATTTAAAAACATTAAAAAAGGGAAGCAGAAAAATATACATAACATGTATCAAATGGTATACAAGGCAGACAATAAATAGATGTTAAGTACACTACATACTGAATAAACAGTGGTATGTCAATTGACTCCCAGAGGAAAGTGTACTAGTGCAAAGTAAACAAGAGAAAAAAAGTGCTAAAGTAACCTCTATATATTGCTGCAAGTGCAGTACAAGTGCAAAGTCACATGTGCTAAAGTAAACTATAGGTTAAACTGAGAACGTAACAGTAATCAATAATACTTAAACCTCGGGGTCCACACTATATGCTGCCAAGTATTGCCAAGTATTGCCACTCACCCATATTGCTCATATTTTTATTATAACTGGTTCTGTTCTGGAAAGCTATGGTCCACTGCAAACTGCGTGTATTGCGTTACCCTTCTCAGTATTCAGGTCTGCTATTTCATTCATTTATTGCATGTGTATTCAGGTATCAGTGTCTAAAGGTATTGTGTCGCCTCCTAGTGTTCAGGGATGGTGCTTCTCAGATATATTTCTCTGTATATGCCTAATGGTGTGATGATGCAATGGCTGGATGTCACGTGACTGTGCCCTGCTTCCATGGTAACACCAATGGTCATCAAGCTTTTGGCTGGGGGTTACCATGTGACTTCCTGTTCTATCTCAGTCTTGTCCTCCACCTTCAGGAGACAAGTGTAGTCTATCTCCTGCCCCACAGGAGACAGGTTCTGTGTCCTTCCTCTCTCCCTGCTGAGAGAGAGACCTGCGTGTGCTCTGCTGCTCCTGTCCGCTGGCTGTGTTCCTGTCTCAAGTCTCAAGATTCTCATCTGGGTGTCGATTCTTCAGTCATTCCTCAGTTCATCTCCTCATCATCTTCTCAAATCATCAACAGCAAGTATTTTATTCAAGTCTCATTCCACCCAGCATCTCAACTTCAGTTTCACAACTACTCCCATCATTCAGCACGCTACTCTCACAGCCTATTGCAGCATCACCCATTACTCTGCTTTATTCAAGTCTGCCTTATTCCCGGTTGCATCCGGAGAGACTGTTGCTACTAGTTACCACCGTTACAATAAATATACAACTACCGTTGTTTCTGAACCTTGACATTGGTGTGATAATTGGTGCCCTGACTAAGGACAACGAAGAATCGCATGCCCAGTATTCCCGCATGGTCAGGAGCCCGGTTTCCAGCTGTATCACCCTCGTGCCTACACCGTGACCACATTATCCTACAGCTGCCCCGGTTCCTGCCTGTTAGCACCATCTATACTGCGGAGTGGCCCCTAGGGGCCAGGGCATCGCATATCTATCTTATCTATTTATCAAATTAAATCAAATCAAATCAGCTTTATTGGCAGGTCTAAATAACATATTAGCATTGTCAAAGCAAACAGGAGATATTTGGGGGATGGGTGGGGAAGATGGGTAGGGATGGGGGGTAGGGACGGAAGTCTGTGGTATCGTATGTGGCGGGATGGGGGGGGGGATACCGGGGGTCAGGTAGTTGGAGTCCATGATGTATCACGCTCCTCTCAGTCTATGGCAGGCAGTGACGTATTGTGCCGCTATAGTTGCTGTGGTCTCTTCTTCCCCCAGCAGGATGGGTAGTTTCTCTTCCTCCTCCATGGTGGAGAAGCCTGGAAGGAGATTGGAGAGTCTCCTGAAGTGAGTGTCCCTCACTGCTGAGTATTTGGGTCAGTGTAGCAGGAAGTGGGCCTCATCCTCCACGGCCTCTTGGTCGCACTGCTGGCACAGTCGGCTCTCCCTGGGCTTTTACGTCTGTCGGTGCCGCCCTGTTTCAATGGCCAGGTTGTGGGTGCTCAGCCTGTAGCAGCTCAGGGTTTTCCGGTCTCTGTAGTTGGGTAGTTTCTCCAGATATGGGGCCAGTCTGTAATCCCTCTGTAGCCTCTGGTATATGGTCAGTTTCTGGGATTCTCTGATGTCGTTCCTCCAGACGCTGATATATTCCTCCTTCTCCTTGTCTATCATCTTACAGATTTGGCTTTTCGTGATGATGTGCTGGTTGGCGGCTTGGTCAGGTTGGGTTTGGGAGACTTGTTCCCGGGGGCTTTGTTTTCCTGGGGTTTCTTGATGCAGCAAGGCCTTGTGATGGTAGGAGCTGGGACGGCTGCTGTGTAGGTGGGCCCTGAATGATAGCGCCTTCTTGTGGACAGCAAAGTGTAGTGGGAACCTGCCCAGCTCTGCTCGACAGGCGCTGTTTGAAGTGCTCCGATGGACCTGGAGAAGGTATTTACAGAATTCTAGGTGGAAGACTTCTGTGGGTCCGGAGTCCCATTTTGACCAGTCTGGGTATATCTCGGGGCCCCAGACTTCAGTGTACCGGTCTGTTTTTGCGAGTGGGCGGTTGTTCAGCAGGAAGGTAGAATGCCCGGCTGATTTCTGTTTTCTTCTCTGGAACACCATGACGTTGGTTTTCTTTGGGTTGATGGGCAGAGCCCACGTAGTGCAAAATTTCTCCAGGATGAGCAGCTGGTCTTGGAGACCTTTCTCGGTTGGTGAGAGGAGGAGAAGGTCATCTGCATACAAGAGAAATCTCACCTGGGTGTCGTGGAGGGTGAGGCCTGGTGCCAAGGAGGACTCCAGGGCTGCTGCCAGCTCATTGATGTAAATGTTAAAAAGAGTAGGACTGAGGCTGCAGCCCTGTCTGACTCCTCGGCTCTGCCGGAAATACCCTGTTCTCTTTCCATTCACCCTCACGCTGCATCTGTTATTGGTGTACGAGCTTCTGATGACGTTGTATGTCTTCCCTCCTATTCCACTCTCCAGAAGTTTCAGGAATAGGCCCGGGTGCCACACTGAGTCAAAGGCCTTTTTGAAGTCTACAAAGCAGGCGTAGATCTTTCCATGCTTTGTATCATGGACGTGGCTCTTGATGAGATGTTGCAGGGTGTAGATGTGGTCGGTGGTGCGGTGATTTGGCATGAACCCTGCTTGGCTCTTGCTGAGAAAGTCGTGTTCGGTGAGGAAGCTGAGGATCCTCTTATTTAGGACACTATTAAAGAGTTTCCCCAGGTTGCTGCTGACGCATATCCCTCTGTAGTTGGCCGGGTCGTACCTGTCTCCACACTTGTGTGTGGGGGTTATTCGGCCGTTGTTCCAGCTCTGGGGGAAGGAGCCGGCCCTTAGCACGATGTTAAAGAGCTTGGATATGGCTGTCAGGATTACTGGCGGGCTGTATTTTATCATTTCTGGGAGGATCCCATCTGGGCCACTGGACTTTCTCTCCTTTATTGATGGGATCCTCTCAGTTATCTCCTGCACTGTGATCGGTGCGTCAAGTGGGTTTTGGAAATCTTTCATTGTCTTCTCCATGTCTTTTAGCTTTTTCTCGATCTCCTTTTGTTCTGGGCTTAGGTCTTCCTTTGGAATGTTTTTATACAGGTCACTGAAGTATTGGAGCCAGATACCTCCATTTTGGATGTGGAGGTTGTTTTTACATTGTGGGCCCGTTTGGTTCCATAATTCCCAGAATGAGTTATCTTGAATGGCGTCTTGGAGTTGAAGGAGTTTGGTGGAGATGTGGCCTTGCTTTTTCCTTCTAAGGATGGCTTTGTATTGTTGTTCAGGGAAGAAACAGAGTGCTGCATCTCACACCTATGGCTGATACTAGTGCCGCTAGGCTAAATAAAAAACACATCAGAATTTTGTGTATGAATTGATCAAGCCATACTGCCCCATGTACCTCGTGCCGGTATCTGATACACATGGGTCCCTACACTAAGTCCACACCGTGCCAGTCAGTGGCCACCAACCCCGAGGGGTGCACAGTCAGGGAACGGGGGCCATGGGACGGCCCTGCGACCCCCATGCCACAGGACCAGACCCAAAAACACCACACCAGAACCCGGCCAGCACCGCCGGCGGAGAAGGTCGCCCCCAAGCAGCACAAGTCTGGATAAGGAATTACACTCACCATAGCTGCAGCAAACAGAATGGGAAAAAAACAGGAGGGATTAAAACCATGTGCACTCAGGTGTCTCCTGCTAATTGCGGTCATGTGGGTCTCACCAGGAGGAGTGCAAAACACGGAGAAAAGAGAGAAACAAAATGCGGTTCAGGGAAGAAACAGAGTGCTGCACCTCACACCTATGGCTTTGTATTGTTGTTGGAGGGTATAGTAGGCCTCCCTCAGCTCGGGGTTGTTTGGGTCGTGGTGTTTTTTATTTGAGGCGGTTCTTAGGGCCTTCCTTACAGTTTTGCATTATTTATCGAACCAGCTGTTGGGATGTTGTCTTCTTGGCCTCTTGTTGTTGTCAGGCCTGTATTTAGAGTTCATGCTGCCCTAGGCACTTTGCACGCAGAGGCGCCCCCCCTCAACACCCCCCCCCCCCCCCCTGCCGCGC
This sequence comes from Dendropsophus ebraccatus, assembly GCF_027789765.1. NCBI lineage: Eukaryota > Metazoa > Chordata > Amphibia > Anura > Hylidae > Dendropsophus > Dendropsophus ebraccatus. Next base: position 105,029,600 of record NC_091456.1, read on the forward strand.
CGTTACTGTACATGCATGGTATATACCCTGGCACTTGGGTGCCGCTCTGCTTGATGCCCGCTGTTCTCATCAAACAGATGTGATGGAGGAAGGAAGGAGGCCGGGGGACTGGTTCTGTCCAGTGTTGGACTGGGGTACCTGGAGCCACCAATATACAACCAGTGAGACACGACATGCTGACCCGCTCCTTTCCTGAATTCATCTGTATCTGTGACAAATCTCAGAACACCCTCCATTTATACAGCTCTCAGGGTATGCTGGGAGTTGTAGTCTCTGAGAGGACAACCCTGTAATAAATCACTGTGTGCAGAGGCTCCTGGTGGCTGCAATCTGTGGGTGACAACCATCAGCCCTGAAGGTCCAGTAATACATCTGTCTACAGCGGCAGTTATCATAGGATTGTACTACTGTACTACAACTCCCAGCATATCCTGAGGGCTGCAGACTGTCAGTACATGCTGGGAGTTGTAGTGCCTGCAGCTGTTGTAGTTGGGTCCTATACACTGAATGCTTTGTGGCATATAAGAATACATAGATCTGTGGGGGCTCAGTGTAGGGAAGTGACCCCAGAACATCACTAATAGGGGAAAGAACAAAAACATCTCCCCCTATCCCCTATTAGTGATGTTCTGGGGTCACTTCCCTACACTGAGCCCCCACAGATCTATGTATTCTTATATGCCACAAAGCATCCAGTGTATGATGCACCTAGGACCCAACTACAGCAGCTGCAGGCACTACAACTCCCAGCATATCCTGAGGGCTGCAGACTGTTCTGGGAGTTGTAGTGCCTACAGCTGTTGTAGTTGGGTCCTGGAGGCGTTGCGGGAGATCAGAATACATAGATCTGTGGGGGCTCAGTGTAGGGAAGTGACCCCAGAACATCACTAATAGGGATAGGGGGAGATATTTTTGTTCTATCCCCTATTAGTGATGTTCTGCGGTCACTTCCCTGCACTGAGCCCCCACAGATCTATGTATTCTTATATGCCACAAAGAATACAGTGTATAATGCACCTAGGACCCAACTACAACAGCTGTAGGCACTACAACTCCCAGCAAGTACTGACAGTCTGCAGCCCTCAGGATATGCTGGGAGTTGTAGTGCCTGCAGCTCTTGTAGTTGGGTCCTAGTTAAAAAGTTTGCACTAGTGTACTGTAGTGACCGCAGGGCTGTGTCAGTACACTACCGCAAACAATAAACTGACCCTTATAGACCCCAATGGTACACAGGCTCTGCACACTATAGAAGTAATTACAGTGCAGTTACTAATGACTCACAGGTGACGTCTTCTCCGATTGCCGTCGCTAACTTTTTGCTTTCTTCTCCATCTGGCGCAGCATCATGAAGACTTCTCCGACCACAACTTGTCTGCAGGGGCAGCTGGGGGTGACTGGGAAAGGGAGGCAGCTGGGGCGACAGGGGGACTGGGGAAGGGGGGCAGCTGGGGGTGACAGGGGAAGGGAGGCAGCTGGGGGGGGACTGAGGAAGGGAGGCAACTGGGGGTGACTGGGGAAGGGAGGCAGCTGGGGGAAAGGGAGAGCAGCTGGGGGAAATGGAGAGCAGCTGGGGGGCAGGGGACCAGCAGGGAGGGGCAGCTAGGGTGGCAGGGGAGAAGCTGGGGTTCAGGGGGGGCTGGGGCTCAGGGGGAGAGGCTGGGGGTCAGGGGGAGCGGTAGGGGGGCAGGGAAGAAGCTGGGATTCAGGGGGAGAGGCTGGGGGTCAGAGGGAGAAGCTGTGGGTCAGGGGGAGGGGCTGGGAGGCTGGGGAGCAGCTGAGAATGCAGGGGAGAGAGGCTGGGGGCAGGGGAGAGGCTGAGAATGCAGGGGGGAGAGGTTGGGGACCAGGGGAGAGAGGCTGGGGTCAGGGAAGAGGCTGAGAATGCAGGGGGGAGAGGCTGGGGACCAGGGGAGAGGCTGGGGACCAGGGGAGAGGCTGAGGGTTAGGGGGAGAGTCTGGGGGGGGGGGGCAGGGGAAAGAATGGGGAGCAGGGGAGAGGCTGGGGGGGTAGGGGAGAGGCTGGGGGGCAGGGGAGAGGCTGAGGGTTAGGTGGAGAGGCTAAAGGGTTAGGTGGAGAGGCTGGGGGGGGGGGGCAGGGGAGAGGCTGGGGGGCAGGGGAGAGGCTGAGGGTTAGGGGGAGAGGCTGGGGGGCAGTGGGAGAGGCTAAGGGGCAGGGGAGAGGCTGAGGGGCAGGGGAGAGGCTGAGGGGCAGGTGAGAGGCTGGGGGGCAGGTGAGAGGCTGAGGGGCAGGTGAGAGGCTGGGGGGCAGGTGAGAGGCTGAGGGGCAGGTAAGAGGCTGAGGGGCAGGTGAGAGGCTGGGGAGCAGGTGAGAGGCTGGAGGGGCAGGGGAGAGGCTGGGGGGGGTCAGGGAAGAGGCTGAGAATGCAGGGGGGAGAGGTTGGGGACCAGGGGAGAGAGGCTGGGGTCAGGGAAGAGGCTGAGAATGCAGGGGGGAGAGGCTGGGGACCAGGGGAGAGGCTGAGGGTTAGGGGGAGAGTCTGGGGGGGGCAGGGGAAAGGCTGGGGGCAGGGGAGAGGCTGGGGGGCAGGGGAGAGGCTGGGGGGCAGGGGAGAGGCTGAGGGTTAGGTGGAGAGGCTAAGGGGTTAGGTGGAGAGGCTGGGGGGGGGCAGGGGAGAGGCTGGGGGGCAGGGGAGAGGCTGAGGGTTAGGGGGAGAGGCTGGGGGGCAGTGGGAGAGGCTGAGGTTTGGGGGGAGAGGCTGATGGTTAGGTGGAGAGGCTGGGGGGAGCAGGGGAGAGGCTGAGGGGCAGGTGAGAGGCTGAGGGGCAGGTGAGAGGCTGGGGGGCAGGTGAGAGGCTGGGGGGCAGGTGAGAGGCTGGGGGGCAGGTGAGAGGCTGAGGGGCAGGTGAGAGGCTGAGGGGCAGGTGAGAGGCTGGGGGGCAGGGGAGAGGCTGAGGGTTAGGTGGAGAGGCTAAGGGGTTAGGTGGAGAGGCTGGGGGGGGCAGGGGAGAGGCTGGGGGGCAGGGGAGAGGCTGAGGGTTAGGGGGAGAGGCTGGGGGGCAGTGGGAGAGGCTGGGGTTTGGGGGGAGAGGCTGATGGTTAGGTGGAGAGGCTGGGGGGAGCAGGGGAGAGGCTGGGGGGCAGGTGAGAGGCTGGGGGGCAGGTGAGAGGCTGAGGGGAAGGTGAGAGGCTGGGGGGGCAGGGGAGAGGCTGAGAATGCAGGGGGGAGAGGTTGGGGACCAGGGGAGAGAGGTTGGGGTCAGGGAAGAGGCTGAGAATGCAGGGGGGAGAGGCTGGGGACCAGGGGAGAGGCTGAGGGTTAGGGGGAGAGTCTGGGGGGGGCAGGGGAAAGGCTGGGGGGGGGCAGGGGAGAGGCTGGGGGGCAGGGGAGAGGCTGGGGGTTAGGTGGAGAGGCTAAGGGGTTAGGTGGAGAGGCTGGGGGGGGCAGGGGAGAGGCTGAGGGTTAGGGGGAGAGGCTGGGGGGCAGTGGGAGAGGCTGAGGTTTGGGGGGAGAGGCTGATGGTTAGGTGGAGAGGCTGGGGGGAGCAGGGGAGAGGCTGGGGGGCAGGGGAGAGGCTGAGGGGCAGGTGAGAGGCTGAGGGGCAGGTGAGAGGCTGAGGGGCAGGTGAGAGGCTGAGGGGAAGGTGAGAGGCTGGGGGGCAGGTAAAAGGCTGAGGGGCAGGTGAGAGGCTGGGGGGGAAGGGGAGAGGCTGAGAATGCAGGGGGGAGAGGTTGGGGACCAGGGAGAGAGGCTGGGGTCAGGGAAGAGGCTGAGAATGCAGGGGGGAGAGGCTGGGGACCAGGGGAGAGGCTGAGGGTTAGGGGGAGAGTCTGGGGGGGGGGGCAGGGGAAAGGCTGGGGGCAGGGGAGAGGCTGGGGGGGCAGGGGAGAGGCTGGGGGGCAGGGGAGAGGCTGAGGGTTAGGTGGAGAGGCTAAGGGGTTAGGTGGAGAGGCTGGGGGGGGCAGGGGAGAGGCTGGGGGGCAGGGGAGAGGCTGAGGGTTAGGGGGAGAGGCTGGGGGGCAGTGGGAGAGGCTGGGGTTTGGGGGGAGAGGCTGATGGTTAGGTGGAGAGGCTGGGGGGAGCAGGGGAGAGGCTGGGGGGCAGGGGAGAGGCTGGGGGGCAGGTGAGAGGCTGGGGGGCAGGTGAGAGGCTGAGGGGCAGGTGAGAGGCTGGGGGGCAGGTGAGAGGCTGAGGGGAAGGTGAGAGGCTGGGGGGCAGGTGAGAGGCTGAGGGGCAGGTGAGAGGCTGGGGGGGCAGGGGAGAGGCTGAGAATGCAGGGGGGAGAGGTTGGGGACCAGGGGAGAGAGGCTGGGGTCAGGGAAGAGGCTGAGAATGCAGGGGGGAGAGGCTGGGGACCAGGGGAGAGGCTGAGGGTTAGGGGGAGAGTCTGGGGGGGGGCAGGGGAAAGGCTGGGGGCAGGGGAGAGGCTGGGGGGGGGCAGGGGAGAGGCTGGGGGGGGCAGGGGAGAGGCTGAGGGTTAGGTGGAGAGGCTAAGGGGTTAGGTGGAGAGGCTGGGGGGGGGGCAGGGGAGAGGCTGAGGGTTAGGGGGAGAGGCTGATGGTTAGGTGGAGAGGCTGGGGGAGCAGGGGAGAGGCTGGGGGGAGCAGGGGAGAGGCTGGGGGGCAGGGGAGAGGCTGAGGGGCAGGTGAGAGGCTGGGGGGCAGGTGAGAGGCAGGTGAGAGGCTGGGGGGCAGGTGAGAGGCTGGGGGGGGGGCAGGTGAGAGGCTGGGGGGGCAGGTGAGAGGCTGAGGGGCAGGTGAGAGGCTGGGGGGCAGGTGAGAGGCTGAGGGGCAGGTGAGAGGCTGGGGGGCAGGTGAGAGGCTGGGGGGGCAGGTGAGAGGCTGAGGGGCAGGTGAGAGGCTGAGGGGCAGGTGAGAGGCTGGGGGGCAGGTGAGAGGCTGGGGGGGGCAGGTGAGAGGCTGGGGAGGCAGGTGAGAGGCTGGGGGGGGCAGGTGAGAGGCTGGGGGGGGCAGGTGAGAGGCTGGGGGGGGCAGGTGAGAGGCTGGGGGGGGGGCAGGTGAGAGGCTGGGGGGGGCAGGTGAGAGGCTGGGGGGGCAGGGGAGAGGCTGGGGGGCAGGTGAGAGGCTGGGGGGGCAGGTGAGAGGCTGGGGGGCAGGTGAGAGGCTGGGGGGGCAGGTGAGAGGCTGGGGGGGCAGGTGAGAGGCTGGGGGGGGCAGGTGAGAGGCTGGGGGGGCAGGTGAGAGGCTGGGGGGGCAGGGGAGAGGCTGGGGGGGCAGGGGAGAGGCTGGGGGGGGCAGGTGAGAGGCTAGGGGGGCAGGTGAGAGGCTAGGGGGGCAGGGGAGAGGCTGGGGGGGCAGGTGAGAGGCTGGGGGGGGCAGGTGAGAGGCTGGGGGGGGCAGGTGAGAGGCTGGGGGGGCAGGTGAGAGGCAGGTGAGAGGCTGGGGGGGCAGGGGAGAGGCTGCCCCCCAGCAGGGAGGCAGCTGAGGATGCAGGGGGGCCGGGGGGCGGGCAGACGCTGTGGGGCTGGGGGGAGACGGAGCGGCCGGGAGCAGAATGGGCAGGCAGGCTGGTTCCCTCCCCCCATGCAGCGCCGGGGTCCGGGGTGCGAGGCAGGTGTTGAGCTTCCGGCACACACAGTCTGACAGAGGCCGGAAGCTCACAGCTGCAGTCCCGCGTTCCTGGATCTTCATTCCTGCTAGGCGATGACGTCACATCACGTGAGCGCCGCCGAGCAGGAGAGAAGATCAGGGACCGCGGGGCTGCAGCTGGGAGCTTCCGGCCTCTGTCAGACTGTGTGTGCCGGAAGCTCAACACCTGCCTCGCACCCCGGACCTCGGCGCTGCATGGGGGGAGGGAACCAGCCTGCCCACCAGCCTGCTCCCGGCCGCTCCGTCACACCTCCCCCCCCCCCCCCCGGCGCGGACTAGGCACCCGTGGGCCGGTGCCTACGGACGTTTTTTTTTTTTTTTTTTTTTTTCTTTAATAATAAAAAAAGTGTTCCCTGCGGGTGCCGCCCCCCCCAGGGCGCCGCCCTAGGCACCGGACCACGGGTGCCTAGTGACAAATACGGCCCTGGTTGTTGTTACATCTTTTCAGCTCGGCCATTTCTGCCATGGTATGGAGTATGTCGGTGAGGTCTTTTACCGCTAGGTTTTATCCTTCTGGGTTCGGCTCATACACCTTATTATTGCAGCTGTGGACCATCTCTCTGATTTCTGTTCTGTTGATGGTCTCTATGTATTTTGGGGCTGACATCTTTGACCATTTGAAGGTTGGGGGTAGGCTGTAAAGTCCGGTCTGTGGGGTCTGTGTGGGTGGCTTGTTTGTAGATTTGATGTATAAGAGCAGTTGATTGTGATCTGACAGGTGAGATTGGGGGGTGACTGTGAAGCCGCCAATATTTGTAGGATCCATGTCAGTGATGGCATAGTCTACCACACTGCTGCCTACATGGGAGTTCATGCTGTGTCTTCCTAAGGAGTCTCCCTTTGTCCGGCCATTAAGAATACAAAGTCCGAGGCTTCGACATAGGTTGAGCAGCTTTCTGCCGCTTTTATTGACTGTGCTGTCATAGCTGTTTCTTTCGGTCTGGATTGAGCTGTCACAGTCGCTGCCTGCTCCTAGTATGTAGATGTTCCCATCAGTGGTGCAGTAGTCTCTTTCTCTCCCGATTCTTGCGTTGAGGTCTCCATAGATGAGGACATTGCCCAGGGCCTGGAAGTCGGCGGCTTCCCTCTGTAGAATCTCAAAGCTGTCTGGGTTAAAGTATGGAGACTCTGGTGGGGCGATGTATACTGCACAGAGATAGAGGTCAGCTTGAGAGGAAATGATGGAGCGGCCTATTCTTATCCAGATGTGGCTGTCTCCTCTCCTTACTGGGCTGATATGCTTATGGAGCTCCTCTTTATACCAGACACAGATTCCTCCTGAGCTCCGGCCTTGCTTTATGGCTTTGTTTTTTAGGGCAGGGACAGAGATCTCCCTGTATCCGGTGGGCACCAGGGATTCCTTCTCTGCCTTGGTCCATGTTTCCAGGAGGATCTGTATGTCTGTGTTTTTTAGTTTTTGGATAAAATCTGGGTCATGTATCTTTGACCCAAAAGCTGAAGCATTCAGGCCCTGAATGTTCCAGCTGCTAATAATAAGGGAATTCATTGTTGGTCAGTATACCTTGTAATGGGCTGCCCTTTATGGGACAGCTGGGTTCTAGATGTTTGGTCCAGTTGCATTTAGTTTTCTGCACAGAGTGCTGAGCAGGGTCTTTATCTCCTCCATGTCTCTGCTCGGTGTTGCTCTGTGTGAGGCGGGGAGTCTCCTCCATGGTTTGTGCCTCTGGTAGTCCGGATTTGGGTAAGGGTCACGGTTTTCGATTTGTTGAGGATGGTGCGAGGTTTGCGGTCTGTTTGATGCTGGTGATCTGGGGGGTCTGGGCCGGGGGTCTCTGTTGAGCACTATGTCCTTCAGCTCTTTGGCCAGCAGGCTGACTGCTTGCTTGTTGAGATGCTTGTTGTCATGAAGGTGCTGCTGGTTTATGGAGGGGTGTTGGGCCAGGGTGATGTCTGGCATGGAGCTGATGTTAGCTGCCAGCTCTGTGTTGATACCCTGGATGGTGACTTCAGGGTAATCTTTTCTTGGGAGCAGGGATGACAGGATGATGTTACAGTCAGGGAACTTGTGTTGTGTGCTCTGTGCTAGTTGGCTGAGTTGTCCTGCTATCTGCTGGTGCTGGTCCTGGAGGTTGTTGGTGCCCGTGTGTATGATGATGTGCTTAGGATTGGTGAAATATGGGTTGCTGATGACGGCTGTTGCTTGCTCAATAGTAGAACAGAGGATTTTGGTGACTCTTTTTCCTGGGAAGAGTCGCCTGGTGTTGAGGTATTTGCCGTTAGAGTCCATGATCAGGACGGTGTCAGGACATGGCTTCCTGCTCCCGTCTTGTCTCGTGTCCCGGTCCTGTCTGCTGTTCTCTGGTGATACTGTCGTTGGCGGCTGTGGTGTTGCTCTTGGGGTTGTGGTGATGATCGGCTCTGGCCCTTCTTGTATTATTCTATTGTTTTGTGCTTTGCTCTTACTATTTCCTGTGATCTCCATTTGGCAGGCACTTGATGTGGTGGGGTCTTTCATTATCTCTGCACCCCTATTATTTACTGGTTCTGAGCCCCCTTCCTGATTTAGGGGGTGTATTTGGGATTTTAGCTTTGCTATCTCTCTCTTCAGCTCTGTGTTCTCTTGTTGCAGTTCTAGTAACCTGCATCGTATTTCCTGCAGAGCTGACTCCTGTTCACACTTCAGTCTCGCTATTTGTTTGTTTACATTATTGTCACCCAGACTTCTGTGAAGTTCTTCTTTGAACTCGATAAAGTCTCTTTCTAGCTGAGACAGACAATCTCTGAGGATCTCGGGTGAGGGGTGTGAAGTATTAGCATTTGAGGTAGGAGAGAGGTCTCTGGTTGTCTCTATGGAGGTCTGACATGGAGCAGTAGGGGGGGTCTCTGGTTGTCTCTATGGAGGTCTGGCATAGAGCAGTTGGGGGGTCGCTAGTCATCTTTATGTAGGTCGGCTCATCACTGCTATTAGTTGTGAGAGTCTTTTTGTTGATTTGAGCCTGGACTTTAATATAGGGAAAGATCTCTTCAAACTGGCCCAGTCTGTCCTCGCTGCCCTGTATGACGATGGTGCCATTATTGTACAGGTTGCAGGTGATAAGGCCAGGATATGCGATTTTACCTACCTGCACCGTACCTATATGACTACACATATATATAGGCCTCTTTCTTAGAAGCTCCAGTACATTAGAGAGTCCCTGATAGGGTTAACGTATAGTTGGAACATTTCTTACCTTGGAAAACTTCTGATATGGACACTAGAAAGAATGTTTTGTCTCAAGAACTATTTCCCTCAGAGACATGTTTATCAGCGTTCAAGGCCATTCTCAGAGGAAAGTTGACTGTCTGTTACAGTGGGAATAATGTGAAAGTATCATTGCAGAGAATGTATTGTTCTAACCTTTTTGACCTTTTTGAATAATAATGAAAACTAATATAGATGCCATTGCGCATGACTCAATATCTAAATCACTAGCACCGCCTCATCTATGCCTTATTAGCATTTGTTACCACCCTATATTTTATCTGTCTATAAAATGTGATTACCATAATAAAACTTGGGCCATTTTCTCCAGGCTTATAATCATGATACATTGTCTTATCTGTGTCCATGACGTATAAGTGACGAGCTGGTAATACTGCAGGTTACAACTCTAGATATAATTAAAAAACCATCCTTTACCTGGGTTTTTGGCTTCTCTCCATAGAGAGAGGTCAACATATAAATTTAACCTTAACACAGGTGAGTACAATGTTGTTGCCATTTTGTGGGTCTTTGACCCTAATTTGTCGGCCCCTGTTGATGCCGCACTTTGCGACATTCTTATAATAATTGATTATAGCTGTATGCCAGGCGTTCGGCTGCTCGCTATCTATCTATCTATCTAGTCAATAGAAAATATACTTACGTCCCTGGCTGGGACTATCCGCTGGCACCAAATATCCTGATTCTGTGGTGCTGCTCTCTATCATTTTTGGATATCTATCTATCTATCTCCTATCTATCTATCTATCTCCTTTCTATCTATCTATCTTCTATCTATCTCCTTTCAAATCAAATCAAATCAAATCAGCTTTATTGGCAGGTCTTAATAACATATTAGCATTGCCAAAGCAAACAGGAGACTTTTGGGGGATGGGTAGGGAAGATGGGAAGGGATGGGGGGTAGGGACGGAAGTCTGTGGTATATCGTAGGTGGCGGGATGGGGGGGGGGATACCGGGGTCAGGTAGTTGGAGTCCATGGCGTATCACGCTCCTCTCAGTTTATGGCAGGCAGTGACGTATTGTGCCGCTATAGTTGCTGTGGTCTCTTCTTCCCCCAGCAGGATGGGTAGTTTCTCTTCCTCCTCCATGGTGGAGAAGCCTGGAAGGAGATTGGAGAGTCTCCTATAGTGAGTGTCCCTCACTGCTGAGTATTTGGGGCAGTGTAGTCGGAAGTGGGCCTCATCCTCCACGGCCTCCTGGTCGCACTGCTGGCATAGTCGGCTCTCCCTGGGCTTGTACGTCTGTCGGTGCCGCCCTGTTTCAATGGCCAGGTTGTGGGCGCTCAGCCTGTAGCAGCTCAGGGTTTTCCGGTCTCTGTGGTTGGGTAGTTTCTCCAGATATGGGGCCAGTCTGTAATCCCTCTGTAGCCTCTGGTATATGGTCAGTTTCTGGGATTCTCTGATGTCGTTCCTCCAGACGCTGATGTATTCCTCCTTCTCCTTGTCTATCATCTTACAGATTTGGCTTTTCGTAATGATGTGCTGGTTGGCGGCTTGGTCAGGTTGGGTTTGGGAGACTTGTTCCCGGGGGCTTTGTTTTCCTGGGGTTTCTTGATGCAGCAAGGTCTTGTGGTGGTAGGAGCTGGGGCTGCTGCTGTGTAGGTGGACCCTGAATGATAGCGCCTTCTTGTGGACAGCAATGTGTAGTGGGAACCTGCCCAGCTCTGCTCGACAGGCGCTGTTTGAGGTGCTCCGATGGACCTGAAGAAGGTATTTACAAAATTCTAGGTGGAAGACTTCTGTGGGTCCAGAGTCCCATTTTGACCAGTCTGAGTATATCTCGGGGCCCCAGACTTCACTACCATACAGAAGGATTGGGGCAATGATGGTGTCGAATATTTTCAGCCACACGGTCACTGGTGGTCTAAGATGGTAGAAGCGTCTTCTTATGGCATAGAAGGTTCGGCAGGCTTTGTCCTTCAGGATTTCTGTGGCTTGTTTAAAGCTCCCTGTTTGGCTGATTTCTAGGCCCAGGTAAGTGTACCGGTCTGTTTCTGTGCGTGGGCGGTTGTTCAGGAGGAAGGTAGAATGCCCGGCTGGTTATCGTTTTCTCCTCTGGAACACCATGACGTTGGTTTTCTTTGGGTTGATGGGCAGAGCCCACGTAGTGCTAAATTTCTCCAGGATGAGCAGCTGGTCTTGGAGACCTTTCTTGGTTGCTGAGAGGAGGAGAAGGTCGTCTGCATACAAGAGAAATTTTACCTGGGTGTCGTGGAGGGTAAGGCCTGGTGCAGAGGAGGACTCCTTTCTATCTATCTATCTATCTATCTATCTATCTATCTATCTATCTATCTATCTATCTATCTCCTTTCTATCTATCTATCTATCTATCTATCTATCTATCTATCTATCTATCTATCTATCTATCACATTACAGGAGGAGATATAAGAGGACAATGATCACATGTCCTTCATGCACCAGCATCTTCTCAGTCCCGCCCCCTCATGACATCACCACAGGTCCCTCATCCACAAGAATCCTTTCCAGTTTTCAGCCCCGCCCCCTTATGACATCACCACAGGTCCTTCCTCATCGCTCTGCATGCTGTCTGCAAAAGAAATAGCTTTTGCAGACAGCATTAAGCCTCTGAGACCTCAGTAAGCCCCTGCTAGTGTGGGCCCAGGAGCCACTGCCCCCCCTGCACCCCCCAAATTTCGCTTATGAGTAGATCACATAAATGTCCCCTGTGGCCAGCTATACTGTAGATCTTCACCTGCATAAGTAGGCACAGCGCATAGTCCCAACCCTATATTGTTCGGGGTAACAGCAATGTAGCTGAATATCCGATGTGGCATATTTGTCATCATCCACTGTGGGAGAGATTATCACCTAACACCGGATTGATTCCAGATCCATTCCAGACCTTCAGAGGACAACTCCGGTTCACGGGACCGCCAGCACCAGCGCAACAGCAGCGTAAGTCGTCCACTACGCAGGGTATATATAATCCACATAGCTACCACGTCAGTGTAGGGAAAGAAAGTCCGCTCCATTGATCATAGAAAGTGTCCATGTGTCTAACTCCTGTAGATGCAATCACATAGTTCATATAGGGTCTCAGTGATGCTTAATGTTTCTCTTTTTTGTTGTTTTTAAAAAAATTATTCTGAAAAAAACTTTACCAAAAGAAATAAATAACAGCAGAAAAAATACAAAAAGAAAAAGAAAAAAGAAAGAAAGGATTGCTCTCATAACCTCCAACCTTTGCCGATGACCAAACACAGTCTCTGAGAAGTCATGGGGCACATAAGTCGAAGAAATCTAGAAGACAGAATAAAAACATATAAGGGGTTAAAAACACATAAACAATTTGACAAACACCAATAAAAATACAGACAAGGACTCCTACATACCCGGTTTATACTCTAAATTGAGACCCTTAGGGCTCAACGTGTCGAGTGTAAAGATCCATCTCAATTCCAGTTTTTTCAGCTTCAACTCTCTATCCCCCCCTCTGACTAATGGTGGTACATGGTCAATCACTTGGAACCTCAACTGACTCACAGAGTGTCCTGCATCAACAAAATGGTGAGGTATAGGTAAATCAAGTTTCTGAGTTCTAATAGTACTTTTGTGTTGTTGCATTCTCAATCTTATCTCCTGTGTTGTCTCACCTACATAATATAACCCACAGGGGCAAACAATGATATATACAACATAACTCGATCTGCATGTAAATCTCTGTTTGATCCCAAATTGTTCTGCAGACTGTGGTTGAGAGAAAACATCGCCCCTAAGGAAACTATTGCAGCACAAGCAATTTAAAGGGAACCTGTTGTCCCCCCCGTGCCGGGGTGACAGGCTCCCAACCCCCCGCTACAGCCCCCTATACTCACCTGATCCCGCCGGCTCCCGCTTCCGGATCCGGTCGGGTCACGGAGATATCAGCCGCTGCAGCCCGGCGCGTGCGCTGAGAGATGAGTCCAACGTTCATAGAGAATGACTGAGCGCTGGACTCTCCTGTCATTCTCTATGAGCGTTGGACTCATCTCCCAGCGCGCGCGCCGGGCTGCAGCGGCTGAGATCTCCGTGACCCGACTGGATCAGGAAGCGGGACCCGGCGGGATCAGGTGAGTATAGGGGGCTGTAGCGGGGGGTCGGGAGCCTTTAAGCATGGAAAACAACCATTCTTCACAGCCCTTAGAGTCCATTGCACACAGCCCCTAGTGGTACCAATACCTGATTTGATAAGCCTGTCTTTAAGATTACGTGTACGTTTATAGGACATAATTGGTGGAGAATTAAACTCAACAAGCTTGGAGCAGTCTTTGCTCAAAATACTCCAGTGTCTCCTCAAAATGGAACCTATACGTCCGCTCCATGAACCATATAAGGAAACAAATGGAATACGTTGGAAAGCAGACCGCTGTTTACGTATAAACAGTGTGTTCCTGTCAATCAGTCTGGCTTTTTTACAATGGGCATTTACCAGCTCCTCAGGATAGCCACGTTGAACAAATTTTTTACACATATCCTCAAGCCTAACATCAACCAATTCCTCATTAGCCACAACCCGCCTTACTCGTAATAGTTGGCTCAATGGAAGGGAATCTACCATACGCTTCGGATGGTTCGACTGATAGTGTAGTATGTTGTTCCTGTCTGTGGGCTTCACAAAGAGGTCCGACTCCAACAATCCATCCTTAATTACGATATTTGTATCGAGAAACTGAATGTTTATAGGACCAAACCATAGTAAACTTAAGATCAGCGTGCACCATATTTAACTCTGACAAAAACATCTCCAGTTCTTGGACAGTACCGTCCCAAATAAAAAAAATGTCGTCTATGTACCTTAGCCAACGACGGACATGTCTCCAGTGTGTAGATGTATACACAACCTCCTCCTCCAGGACCGCCATATAGATGTTGGCATACGTGGGGGCCACAATGGACCCCATGGCGGTCCCATGGCGCTGCAAGAAGAACTCTTCTCCAAACACAAAATAATTTTTGTTCAGGATGAATTCCAGCAACGTCAGGAGGAGGTCGGCACGCTCAGGAGACATGTCCGAGTTTGCCAAGGTACGTCCCACAGATTGCAGACCCCTGTCATGAGAGATAGATGTATATAGTGAAACTACATCGAATGACACTAGCATACAATTACTCGTCAATTCCACATCAGCAATTTTAGACAAAAAATCTGCAGTATCCTTCACATAGGAGCGAGCATTGGTGGCAAAAGAGCGCAAAACGCGATCTAAAAAAATGGCAGTATTAGCAAAAATAGATCTTTGACCCGACACTATCAGGCGACCTGGAAATGACACAAGGGACTTATGGATCTTAGGCAAAATATAAATGACCGGAACTATAGGATGATCTGCAACCAAAAAATCAGCTAGCTTCTCATCTATCAATTCTGCTTCCTTAGCCCGTGCCACTAACTCCACCAACTCCTTCTGAAAGGTATCTGTGGGGTTACCAGATAACTTAGAGTATACCTCCTGGTCATAAATCTGCCTAAAGACCTCCTTCTTGTATGCCTCAGTGTCCATCACCACTAAAGCCCCGCCTTTGTCGGCGGGCTTTATAGTGATGCGTTTGTCTCCCGCCAAGTTCTCCAATATAAGCCTTTCTTCCAATGTTAAATTGTGTCGTATCGTGCCCCTCTGTTCAGTGTGTCTAAGATCCTCAATCTCTTTCTGTACCACTTGTATGTACGCCTCTACACAATGGTTCTGTATGTGGGGTTGAAATGTACTAACATTGGATAAACCAAAATCCTTTAAACAAAACATGTCCTGGGAAGATTTAACATCAGTTATAACCGTATTGTTTTTAGCAAAAAACACCTTCAACTTAACCCTTTGAGGACCAGGCCCAAAATGACCCAGTGGACCGCGCAAATTTTGATCTTAGTGTTTTCGTTTTTCCCTCCCCCCTTTCTAAGAGCTCCAGCACTCTCAGTTTTCTATCTACAAGCCATGTAAGTGCTTGTTTTTTACAGGAATAGTTGTACTTTGTAACGGCGTCTTTCATTCTACCATAACATGTATGATGGAATTCCAAATATATTATTTATGAAGATATAAATAGGTGAAATCGAAAAAAAGAATGCAATATGGTAACGTTTGGGGGGTTCCTGTGTTTACGTAATACACTATATGGTAACAGCGACATGATACTATTATTCTATAGGTCAGTCCGAACACAACCATATGCAGGTTACACAGATTCTCTAATGTTATATATGTATTTTTTTTATGAAATCCTTTTTTTTGGCAATTAAATATTAATAAAATGGGCCTATTGTGACGCTTATAACGATTTTATTTTTTCACCTACGGGGCTGTATGGGGTGTCATTATTTCCGCCATGATCTCTAGTTTTTATTAATACCATATTTGTGAAGATCGGACGTTTTGATCACTTTTTATTGATTTTTTAAATATATAATGTAACTTAAAATCTGTAATCTGCGCACTTTTTTCCCTCTTTTCGTGTATGCCGTTCACCGATCACAATGACGCTTGTTATATTTTAATAGATCGGACAATTACGCACGCTACGGTATATTATATGTTTATCTATTTATTTTTATATGTTTTATTTATATAATAGGAAATGGGGGTGATTTTAACTTTTATTGGGGGAGGGGTTTTGGGGTAGTGTAATAGCGTTTTGAACTTTTTTTTTTTTACACATTTGAAGTCCCTTTGGGGGACTTTTACGTACACTAGTTTGATTTCTACACTGATGAATGCTATGCCATAGGCATAGCATTGATCAGTGTTATCGGCGATCTGCTCATTGAGCCTGCCTGTGCAGGCTCAGTGTAGCAGATCGCCGATCGGACCGCACGGAGGCAGGTAAGAGACCTCCGGCAGTCCGTTTCAATGATCGCTGCGGGGGTCCCGATCTGTAAGTGACAGGGGACTCCCCGTCACTTACACTTAAACGCCGCGGTCTCACCGCAATCGCGGCATTTAAGGGGTTAATAACACGTGGCAGCGCGATCGCTGCAGCATGTCATTAGCGGTGAGGTCCCGGCTGCTCATTGCAGCCGGCCCCCACCTCCTATGAAGCGCGCTCCGCTCCGGAGCACGCTTCATAACGGGAGAAACACCTAGGACGTAGAGTTACGTCATGAGTCGTCTGGGGACAGACTTCCATGACGTAACCCTACGTCCAGGGTCGTCTAGGGGTTAAGTCTCCTAAAAAAAACTATGTAAATCTAAATTAAGTTTAAACCAATCTATGCTTTCTACAGGACAGAATGAAAGCCCCTTAGACAATACATTAAGTTGTTCATCAGTCAAAATCATAGATGAGATATTTACCACCAAATCATGTTTATCCTTCAGTCCTAGTTGCGTTTCTGTCGTGTGGTCACTTTGTCTTTTACGTCTTTTCCAGTGTTTGCGCCCCCCCCCGCGGCGCGTCCTTTTCCTTGGCTGGCTGGGGGGTTCTTGTCTAAAAGTGTCTAAGCGTCTGGATTATGTACCTTAGATCCTTGAGTCGAATCATCGGCCGAATCAGAGTCACCCGACGTGAAGCCAAAGGTAGTATCCTTTCGTTGTTTAAAATTACGTCCACAAGGTCCTCGGTGTCCTCTAGGTTTCCTTTTCAAATCCTGTGAAGAATCAGCTCCTATGTGAAGGATACTGCAGATTTTTTGTCTAAAATTGCTGATGTGAAATTGACCAGTAATTGTATGCCAGTGTCATTCGATGTAGTTTCACTATATACATCTATCTCTCACGACAGGGGTCTGGAAGCTGTGGGACGTACCTTGGCCAACTCGGACATGTCTCCTAAGCGTGCCGACCTCCTCCTGATGCTGCTGGAATTCATCCTGCACAAAAATTATTTTGCGTTTGCTGATGAGTTCTTCTTGCAGCGCCATGGGACGGCCATGGGGTCCAATGTGGCCCCCACGTATGCCAACATCTTTATGGCGGTCCTGGAGGAGGAGGTTGTGTATACATCTACACACTGGAGACATGTCCGTCGTTGGCTAAGGTACATCGACAACATTTTCTTGATTTGGGACGGTACTGTCCAAGAACTGATCATCTGAAGTGTATGGTAGATTCCCTTCCTTGGAGCCAACTATTACGAGTAAGGCGAGTTGTGGCTAATGAGGAATTGGTTGATGTTAGGCTAGAGGATATGTGTAATAAATTTGTTGAACGTGGCTATCCTGAGGAGCTGGTAAATGCCCATTGTGAAAAAGCCAGACAGATTGACAGGAACATACTGTTTATAAGTAAACAGCGGTCTGCTTGCCAACGTATTCCATTTCTTTCCACATATGGTCCATGGAGCGGACGTATAGGTTCCATTTTGAGGAGACACTGGAGTATTTTGAGCAAAGGCTGCCCCAAGGTTGTTGAGTTTAATTCTCCACCGATTATTTCCTATAAACGTACACGTAATCTTAAAGACAGGCTTATCAAATCAGATATTGGTAACACTAGGGGCTGTGTTCAATTGACTTTAACCCCTTAAGGACAGAGCCTGAAATGGCCTTAAGGACAGAGACAAATTTTATGAATATGACCTGTGTCACTTTAGTCATTAATAACTTCGGGATGCTTTTACCTATCCGGCTGATTCTGAGATTGTTTTTTCGTGACATATTGTACTTTACATTTCTGGTAAATTAGAGTCGATACTCATAACAAATCTTTATGAAAAAAACCCAAATAATGTGAAAAAATGTGAAAAAATGCATTTTTCCAACTTTGAAACTTTTTTGCGTATACAGAAAGTGGTTATACCACATAAATTATATATTAAATAGTATTAGCAACATGTCTACTTTATGTTGGCGGCATTTATTAAACTATCTTTCATTTTTTTTTAGACAATAGGGAGCTTAAAACATTAGCAGCAAATTTCCAAATTTTCAGTAAAATTTCAAAATCAGATATTTTTAGGGACCTGTTCAGGTTTAAGCTGGGTTCACACACTGTATACTTCAGGCAGTATTTGGTCCTCATGTCAGGTCCTCATTGCAACCAAAACCAGGAGTGGATTGAAAACACAGAAAGGCTCTGTTCACACAATGTTGAAATTGAGTGGATGGCCGTCATATAACGGTAAATAACTGCCATTATTTCAATATAACAGCCGTTGTTTTAAAATAACAGCAAAAATTTGCCATTAAATGACGGCCATCCACTCAATTACAACATTATGTGAACAGAGCCTTTCTGTGTTTTCAATCCACTCCTGGTTTTGGTTGCTATACAGCCTCACAAATACAGCCTCAAATATACATAGTGTGAACCCAGCCTTAAAGTGTATTTGAGGGGCCTGTATGTTAGAAAGCCCCACAAAGCACCCCATTTCAGAAACTGCACCCCCCAAACTCTGCAAAAGCATATCCAGAAAGTGTTTTAACCCTTTAGGGGAGTCACAGAAATAAAAGCTAAGTGTGTAAGGAATTTGAAAATTTTAATTTTCTGTGCAGAGATTTTATTGTAATCCAATATTTTCCATAATTATAAACCTATTACCAGAGAAATGCACCCCAATAATTATTGTCCCGTTTCTGCAGTTTATAGAAATACCCCATATGTGACCCTATTGCGCTATTTGACGCAACCACAAGCCTCAGATATAAGGGAGCGCCTAGTGAATTTCAACGCCTCCGTTATATTTGGTCATTTTTGACTGTACCACTTCAGGTTGGCAGAGGCTCTGGGGTGCCAAAACCTAAAAAACACCCCTGAAGGGACACCATTTAGAAAACTACACCCCTCAAGGAATGTAACAAGGGGTGCGGTGAGCATTTGGACCCCACAGGTGCTTCACAGATTTTCCGAACAATATGGCGTGAAAAAAGAAAAATTTATTTTTTACACTAAAACGTTCTAGCCTTCAATTTTTCATTTTCTTAAAAGGGATAAAAGGCAAAAAAAGACACAAAATGTGTAGCGCAGTTTCTCCCGAGTACGGAAATACCCCACATGTGGCGATAAAGTGCCAAGGGGGCGCAGGACGAGCCTCCAAAGGGAAGGAGCGCCAATTGGCTTTTGGAAGCTGAATTTCACTGAAAAGGATTTCAAGCGCCATGTCGCATTTACAGAGCCCTCGTGCTGCCAAGACACTGGAAACCCCCCACAAGTGACCCCATTCTGGAAACTACACCCCTCAAGGAATCTAACAAGGGGGGCAGTGAGCATATGGACCCCACTGGTGACGGGCACAAATGTGGAACTATGTGACGTAAAAGTAAAAAATTTCATTTTTTCACTTTCATGGCACAAATGTGCCCATCATCAAGGGGTCCATATCCTCATTGCACCCCTTGTTAGATTCCTTGAGGGGTGTAGTTTCCAGAATGGGGTCACTTGTGGGGGTTTTCCAGTGTTTTGGCAGCACGAGGGCTCTGTAAATGCGACATGGCGTTCATCATCCATTCTAGCCAAATCCAACCTCCAAAATCCAAATGGCGCTCCTTCCCTTGGGAGGCTTGCCCTGCGCCCACATGGCGCTTTATTTCCACATGTGGGGTATTTACGGACTCGGGGGAAATTGCTCTACACATTTAGTTTTTTTCCCTCTTTTAACCCCTTGTGAAAATGATAAATTCAAGGCTAAACCAACATTATAGTGTAAAAAATGTAATATTTCATTTTCACGCCACATTGTTCCACATTTGTGCCCGTCACCAGTGGGGTCCATATGCTCACTACACCCCTTGTTACATTCCCTGAGGGGTCCAGTTTCCATAATGGGGTCACTTGTGGGGGGTTTCAACTGTCTTGGCAACACAGGGGCCTTTGAATGCAACATGGCCCCTCGAAATCCATTCCATCCAAATCCAGCCTTCAAAAACCAAATGGCGCTCCGTCCCTTCGGAGGCTTACCCTGCACCCGAATGGCGCTTTATGTACACATGTGGGGTATTTCTGTACTCAGGGGAAATTGCGCTACACATTAAATGTTTTTTTTATCTTTTAACCCCTTGTGAAAATGAAAAAATCATGACAAGATTAATGATTTAGAGTAAAAATTTTACAAAAATTACACTAAATGTTGGTCTAGCCTTGATTTTTTTCCATTTCCACAAGGGGTTAAAAAAGAAAAAGAACACAAAACGTGTAGGGTAGTTTCCCCTGAGTACGACAATACCCCACATGTGGGCATAATGTGCCATATGGGCACAGGGCAAGTCACCAAAGGGACAGAGCGCCATTTAGAGGCTGAAATGGAGGATAGAGGCCATGTCGCAATTACAAAGCTCCTGTGCTGCCAGGACAGTAGAAACCCCCGACAAGTGACTCCATTCTGGGAACTACACCCCATAAGGAATCTAACAAGGGGTGCAGTGAGGATATGGACCCCACTGGTGACGGGCACTTATGTAGAACATGTGCCGAGATAATAAAAAATACAATTTTTTTCATTTTCACGTCCCAAATGTGGCCGTCACCAGGGGGCCATATCCCCGCTGCCCCCCTTGTTAGATTCTTTATGGGGTGTAGTTTCCAGAATGGGGTCACTTGTGGGGGGTTTCTACTGTCCTGGCCGCACAGAGGCTTTGTAATTGCATCATGGCATCCTCTAATGGGAATGGCGGCCATACCTACTTAGCTGGGGAAAAGGGACAATTCTTATTTATTTGGGGGTATTAGGCCAATTATTAGTTTATAAGGTTGGAAATGACAGGTGTCCATCAAACTCAATCTGTGTTGATCCAGAGGAAGGCAAAAAACCCCTCGTGAGGCAGACGACAGTAGCCTCATCACTGGGAAAAATTCCTTCCCGACTGCATATTGGCGATCAGAATAATCCCTGGATCAACGTGACCCCTGAAATAGGAATAAGGGACAGAATTTAGAATATGTAGAACCCCAGTGACGTGTGGTGCGCCTTGGAGCGATCCAGTATGCAGAGGCCGGGGTGATCAGGACAGGTGTCACACTGGAAAATGGTGTCCTTCCTGATCCCCCTGTTACGCCACACTCTGCACTTCTTCTGGGGTCTCCCTTTCTCCAGTGTGGGGGACGTCACCTGGAAAATGTTGTCCTGGTGCGATAGGGGGTCCTTCATATCCAGAAGCGCTGGGGACGCTCCATGGCTGCTAAATATTAGGGCTCTATTACTGCTTCTGATATGTTCAGATTGTGCCGCAAGCTACAGGGCAGCGAGGGACCGGAAGAGGGGGTGCTGGTATAAACGTTATCCCCGTACAGGTGGTAACTTTTATCCAGCAGTGGGAAGATCAGTTCCCGGACGATCTTCCCACTTGTTCCGAGGATGGGGGGGGAGGGGGCATCTGGGGGCATCTGGGGCTGGATTCGGGTGTCCCTTCCTACATACACTCTAAGGGTACGTGCACACTGCGGAATCGTGACAGATAACCCTTCGTGCATTCCGCAGTTGGCACCCACCGGCGGACTGATGCGGGCGCGCGTCTCCGTCCGTGTCATAGACTCCATTCTATGCACGGGCGGATTCTGTCTCCGTCCAACATGTTCATTCTTTGGACGGACGATGGAATCCGCCCATGCATAACATGGAGTCTATGACACGGGTGGAGACATGCGCCCGCATCAGTCCGCCGGCGGGTGCCAGCTGCGGAATGCACGAAGGGTTATCCTTCGCCATTCGGCAGTGTGCACGTACCCTTAATCTGTAAGTGTACCCTGAGGTACTCTCACAGAGTTTGGAGGATTTCACGCCATACCGTCATCTCTTATTGGGACGGTACTGGCGGAAAAGACATGTCTGGGGGGCAGCGTACGCTACGCTACCCCCAGACACGTCACAGGATGATGAGGAGGATGAGAATGAATGGAGGAAAGAAGGAAATAACGTATCCCTCTGACGCCGAAAACACCCTGGGGGCCATCTTTATACGGGGACTAGTATATGGGGTATGTAGTGGTGTAGTGTCAAACTTTATTCAATGTAGTGTGGTGTAATGTAGTGTTTTTTACGTGTTTTTTTACAGTAAGTATAAAAAAAAAACCTACGCCAACAAAGGAGTTGCTGATAAATGCCGCACTTATGTGCGGCACTTATCAGCAGACCGTGGCAGTAGAATATAGAAAAAAAACACCCTACGCCAAAAAGGAGGAGTTGCTGATTAGCAGCGCACTTTCGTGCAATGCTGATCAACACTCAGCGGCGATAGGGTGCGGAAAATAGAAAAAAAAAAAATTTGAAAAAAAAAAAAAATTTTTTTCTACATTCTGAACATCCCTGTAGCTGCTGATAAGTGTATTACACATATCAGCCGCTAGAGGGCAGTAGAGCGCAAATTCCGGAAAATGACGAGGCTGGAGCCGAAAATAGCCGAAAGAAGACGACGGGGACCGCCGGAAAGACCCGAAGACCGAACGGAATGACGGAGGACGCCGCGAACCCGGAAGACGCCGATCAGGAGCCCGGGACAGGTGAGTAATGTACAAATACCTGCTCTGGACCCCTCGGCTACCTAGCTGAGGGGTCCAGGGCAGGTATTTACTATTTTGTGGGACTCTGATCGCCGTGCCACCGGCCCGATCGCCGTGAACGGCCGGCCGGCCGGCCGTTCACGGCGATCGGGCCGGTGGCACGGTGACCACCATTACTTTTTACAGTAATGGCGGTCGGTGCCGTCCTCGACAGCACCGACCGCCATTTTTTTTCCGGGTCATCGGGTCACCGATGACCCGGAAAGGTTCCGATCGCCGCTATAGGCTGATCTGAATTGATCAGCCTATAGCGGCGATCGTAAGCACGGGGGGTGTTAACCACCCCCCGTGCCGAGAAGCTAAGATGGCCTGCTATGATTTATAGCAGGCCATCTTCCCCGACCGCTGTGTGTGAACACACAGTGATCGGGGAAACATCGGGCGTACCTATACGCCCGTTTGCGTTAAAGCCCACCCTGCGGGGGCGTATAGGTACGCCCGATGTCGTTAAGAGGTTAAGGGCTGTGAAGAATGGTTGTTTTCCATGCTTAAATTGCTTGTGCTGCAATAGTCTCCTTAGGGGCGATGTTTTTTCTCACCCACAGTCTGCAGTACAATTTAGGATCAAACAGAGATTTACATGCAGATCGAGTTATGTTGTATATATCATTGTTTGCCCCTGTGGGTTATATTATGTAGGTGAGACAACACAGGAGATTAGATTGAGAATGCAACAACACAAAAGTACTATTAGAACTCAGAAACTTGATTTACCTATACCTCACCATTTTGTTGATGCAGGACACTCTGTGAGTCAGTTGAGGTTCCGAGTGATTGACCATGTACCACCAATAGTCAGAGGGGGGGATAGAGAGTTGAAGCTGAAAAAACTGGAATTGAGGTGGATCTTTACACTCGACACGTTGAGCCCTAAGGGTCTCAATTTAGTGTATAAAGTCCTACCAGGTATGTAGGAGTCCTCGTCTGTATTTTTATTGGTGTTTGTCAGACTGTTTATGTGTGTTGTAATCTAATGTGTACACGGAATCTCCTTTACCACTGCCAGGTAAAAATCCAGTCCAACCTCGGTTCTTTTCCAGAGATGAAGCCTTTATTTAGATTTCGTCCCAGAGTGACGACAAGTAGGTATAGCTCTGATGTTATAGAGTTATGAATGAATGTACTACATACCCAGAAGCTTTACCTCCAATCATTCATACCCTCTAAGGATTTCAACCCAGTTCTTATACCATTTTAGCCACATTGGCGAACATTGAAGAACATTTGATTGGTCGGGAGCAGAATAATCTGGTTTTCATAACTAAATATTCAATTTGATTGGTCCAAAGGCCTAACACTATTGTGTTTGGTAACTGCAGATTTCCTTCCTTTGAAGATTTTGGAGGGAAGGTTCCATGGTCGGCCTATTGTTTAGAGATGTGTTATGTAAACAATGAAACCTACCAAGGAAAACAAAAAGTGATCTTTGAAGTTACCTTCACCAATTGTCCCACATCTCGCTTATCTGCCAGGAGTGTGATACCTATAGACTCTACTCCTTATTTATTATCCTGCTCCAATCTACACATCAAACAAAGTTTGAAAAGGACCATACAATGCAAGACTGTTGCAGGCCCCATCCAGTCTGTGGAGTATAATTAAATGCTAATCCAATGTCAATATTAAAACAATGTTCGATCCCTATATACACCTACACACACACACACATATAAATATATATATTTACATGCCTACAATGTGTTTTTAACCCCTTATATGTTTTTATTCTGTCTTCTAGATTTCTTCGACTTATGTGCCCCATGACTCTTTGGAGACTGGCAAAGGTTGGAGGTTATGAGAGCAATCCTTTTTTTCTTTTTCTTTTTGTATTTTTTCTGCTGTTACTTATTTCTTTTGGTAAAGTTTTTTTTCAGAATAATTTTTTTTAAAACAACAAAAAGGAGAAACATTAAGCGTCACTGAGACCCTATATGAACTATGTGATTGCAAATACAGGAGTTAGACACATGGACACTTTCTATGATCAATGGAGCAGACTTTCTTTCCCTACACCAGTGATTTTCAACCTTTTTTGAGCCACGGCACACTTTTTATACTTAATAAATCCTGGGGCACACCACCAACCAAAATGGCACAAAATGACACTGAAACAGTACATATTATACATATAGTTAATAATAAAGATTCTAAATGTATTTATACTCACTCAGTGTGAAACCTGGGCCTGTTTTCTTCTCCCCCCTGTGCTTCTCTCCACCATACTTCTCCCCCCTACTTCTCTCCTGTGCTTCTCTCCACCATACTTCTCCCCCTGCTTCTCTCCACCATACTTCTCCCCCTGCTTCTCTCCTGTGCTTCTCTCCCCCATGCTTCTCTCCTGTGCTTCTCTCCACCATACTTCTCCCCCCTGCTTCTCTCCTGTGCTTCTCTCCATCATACTTCTCCCCCCTGCTCTCTCTCTCTCCCCCATGCTTCTCTCCTGTGCTTCTCTCCCCCATACTTCTCCCTCCTGTGCTTCTCTCCACCATACATCTCCCCCCTGCTTCTCTCCTGTGCTTCTCTCCCCCATGCTTCTCTCCTGTGTTTCTCTCCCCCATGCTTCTCTCCTGTGCTTCTCTCCCCCATACTTCTCACCCCTGCTTCTCTCCTGTGCTTCTCTCCATCATACTTCTCCCCCCTGCTTCTTTCCTGTGCTTCTCTCCTGTTCTTCTCTGATAAGACTAAATTTATATGTTGACATCTCTCTATGGAGAGAAGCCGAAAACCCAGGTAAAGGATGGTTTTTAAATTATATCTAGAGTTGGAATCCTGCAGTATTACCAGCTCGTTACTTATACGTCATGGACACAGATAAGACAATGTATCATGATTATAAGCCTGGAGAAATGGCCCAAGTTTTATTATGGTAATCACATTTTATAGACAGATAAAATATAGGGTGGTAACAAATGCTAATAAGACATAGATGAGGCGGTGCTAGTGATTTAGATATTCAGTCATGCGCAATGGCATCTATATTAGTATTCATTATTATTATTCAAAAAGGTTAAAACAATACATTCTGTACAAAGATACTTTTTCATGAATCCAAGAGCACAATGTATTTGTTTTCCATAAATTGTTTATAGATAAGTGTCTCTGGGTCCTTGGGGATTGTGTCTACAAATGATAACTTTCCAGGAGTTGTTCTCAGTGACGTGCTTCCAGCATTCCTCTTCTTTATCCAGAAAATCTCTCTGTCACCCTCTGATCACGCTCTCATCACGCTCTGATCATCTCCAGTCTCTTAAGAAGGCAATATATATATAGGTGTAGTCATATAGGTACGGTGCAAGTAGGTAAAATCCCATAATCTGGCCTTATCATTCCCCCATTTGACATCCGTGAAGCCTTGGACTGGAATCACTGTGGTTGGTACATAGCCAGAGGTTCCAAAGATACTGTCTGAGCCGCGGGTTGCTCAGGGGTCACATCTTCTCCATAGGGTGAACCCATCCTCCAAGTACTTGTCCAGCATCCAACCTCCAGAAATGTCCAGGCGACACAGATTCAAGAGAACCGGAAAAGAAAGGGAAAACACAGTTAGTTACTCTTTATCTAAGAATTGATCTTCTCCTCTTTCGAGGTTTTATGCGAAAGAAAATACACATAAACACTTTTACTGACTAACAGATCAGTATTATGCATAAGACCACTTGGATGAGACCCTGAAGGACTCCTATTAGTTTATGGGCATCACCATAGGATAGACAAAAATAGTACCATACATTTTATTGAAAGTTATAGATGGCGGAACAAACTTACAGCAGATGTGGTAGTGAGATCTGCAATAACCGAAAGAAAATACTAAACAATGGATGAGTCTGTACAGTATACGCCAATATACAGCTTAGTTACAACAAAACAAATAAAAGCTTATTGTCAATACCCAAACTAATATATATATATATATATATATGACAAATACCTCTCCGGATTTTATCAAAATAACAAAACCTTATTGTCTTATCACTGTATATAACAGACGTGACTCTATAACAAGGACTCTACCACTTCAGCATCATGTGGGTATTGGAAAGTCACAACAACTAACTTTAAAAAGTTTCTGAAAAGGGAAAGTTTAGATGTCAGCAAATCTTATCTCATAGCAAAAGCAAAAATAAAAAGTTGATTGACACATAAACCAAAAACAGCATAACAGGTAAATGCAATAAAATCTCCACAATGTGACCCACTATGTAACCACTAGATTCACTTATAATAACCAGATAGTGAATTCACACTCGTCAGTAAGAGATTCTCAAAATTTCCACTTCTTTTTAGTCTTTTTACTTCATTTTGTACCTAGAAAACATCTTTATGATTAGATCACACAGGACTAATGACTGGTCACATCTCTTCCTGTAAATAATCATATAGTATAATACATACACCAATAATATGAAGTAACTGGGCGCTTATTACTGATATAATATTTGGATCCTACTGAATTGTCTCTTGTTTCACTGAGATCATCACATATTACACATAAAATAACCACCATAGAAATAAAATAGGTTATGACAGGTGTAGATAATACAGCCGTACACAACCCTCTATATTTGTTGACCTCTGGGCCGCCCAATGTGAGGATACTACATCACATTACACATGGCTTCCTTCTGCTGGTTTTGTCAGATAACTTACAGTGGGATACAAGGCTGTCGGCAAATAGTTATTGGATGCCATCTTTACCCTGTACCTCTTCTCCATCCGCTGGTCTCACAGCTTGTTGCTGATTGTCTCTGGAAAAGACTTAAAAACAAACAGATCCACATCTCCCCTCCACCTGTACACTATGTACGGTTACCTCAGGAAGGGACTGGAAACATCTCCCCATTCCCTTGTACGCTGTTACCTTGGGAAGAGCACAGAAACCACAGCATCACCAGCTTCATCCATCATCCATCACCCTTTAGGCTTCAGGGTTTGTCTGCGTGAACGTTGCGTCAGCCGCTCTATGGCAGCTTTTCTTCTTCATTGAACAGTTTTTTTTTCTACAAGTGTTTTTGGTAAGCCCAGGGACCAAACAAATCTCTAATTTGCCAATTAACCCATAATGGTGGGCTTCATATAGACATCTGCACAGTTACCTTCAACCATCCTACATGTCTCAGTGATTGTCCTCACCTCCAGCTTATGGCAGGAGCGGTTTCTGCAGTGGAACGTCACACTGCATGGCGGTCACCATATATCCTTGCGTCTTGTGTCATCCATCTTTGAAAAGTCTGAGATAATCTACAATAAAAAAACTTTTAAACTTTCATTAATATTTGGGCTTTCAATTACATTTTCATCTTTCACAATTTAAAATATCAAACACAATAAGTAATAAAAACATCCTTATTCAAAAATAAAAAATTTGTACGGTGTTTAAAAAAAAAATTTAAAACATCAAAATTGGCTACTCCATCAAAATGGGCTGCTCCCATTTCCATTCACCTCTATCCCCTCCCCCATTTGAATCTACATCAAGAGGCAACAGAGATGCTGGATTCAATGCACTTAACACAAAATATATATATATTGGGGGGGGGGGGGGGGGGGGGGCATAAGGAGTGCTGACTGGAGCCATGGACATGGGTTTGGTTTTTACTAGGGATAAAAATACATATATATTCATGAGCTAAGTTTGCTATAATCATCACAAAACTGTTAACCCTAAAAATAAAAACATTAAAAAAAATTAAATGAATCCATTGAAATGAATATTCCTTCAATACGCTGCTCTTATCAGTAAACAGAACGCTCTGTGCCTCACTTCTAACCTTGAGCAGTGAGCAGTAAAATCATAGATACAAGAGTTAAAACTTCTTGGAAGTTTTTTTTTTTTTTTTTTCTAACATCCTCGAAGTTACAGAAGATATCAGCGCTGTGCTCTTATACACCAGACTGTAACCTTGGACAGTGGCACACATACTTATAACTTAGTAGGAAAAAAAAACAATTTGCATAGAACTTATTAGGATAGATGTGTACACATATATACACATATATATAAAGACTTGTTAAATAAAGTTACATAGAAATATATATTACAGTAGTAAGTTACTACTCCTTAGAAATATATATATTTTACTTTAGTAAACTACTTCTTCTTTGAAATATCATACGTTGGGGACACACACTTAAAGAAAATCTGCTTACAATATATATTGGGATACATATATATACCTACAAAATACTTTTTTTTAAATAAAAATGTGTAAGTTACAGTAATAAGTTACTACAGGCTCCTTATACCATTGGGTTCTTAATAAGTGCACAAAATTCTGCGTTTGATCTTTACCAATTATCACTTTTCTCTTGACATTCCTAATAAAACGTACTTTTTCTCTCTGACTCCTACTGACACTTCCGTATAACAATCTTATACACTAACAGGTCTACTAAACCGGACTTCTTCAAACAGTCTCATTGCTTTTCCTTTCAACAAACCTTTGTCTAACTTTCCTCACCCTCAGGTAATAACATTTCTTAATAAATGTGCAAAACAGTTGTTAGACTCTATCGGAGAGTCCTGTGCCCGCCCCCTCAGTGACACTAAGCAGTATGGGCGGAGGACAGAAATGCCAGGAGTTAAAATGGCCTCCGGACTAGATAACCGGATGTAGGGGTGTTGGCTTAGGGCATGGTTTTGAGACGTCACAATTATAATACAGACGTGGATGATATGTGTGAGTGGTTGGCTCTCCGTCACCATCTTTAAGGGCTGATTACAGAAAAGTGGCGTACCTAAATAAGCAAATGTTCCACGGTTGAGACAACAGAAAATGATCAACATTTTGTAACAAGTCACATACTACTTCTAAAGGGGAACACCAGCTTAGTAAGACTGGCTGAAATACAACAGTATATAATGTAGGAGCGTACATTACACTAACAGCTCTTATTCTTTTTTTTTTTTTTTTTTTTTTTTTCTCTAACGCTGCTTGCATGTGATCTGCAGCCCTCAGAGCTGTTTAATGACCTTGTACAAAACATAACAAATAACACACACAAAAAAAACTTTGTATGCTGCTTCACTACGCAGCATTAATTAACCTCTTCAGCTCTCTCAGCACTGTATCTAGCAATGAGCTGGACTGTTCTCCTTGTCTGAGTACGTGGCTTTGTACTTAGACACTTATATGGCAATGTACACTATTTGAATTTAGGCTGCCCACCTCCAAAAAGGCATTGGTCTTACTATCAGGTCAGGGGCACTTTAAATCAAAGTAACTACTTCAACAGCCGACCAAGGGGAAGATTCCTGCAGAACAAAGGGTCTATACGCCACCATTGGACGTAGGTTGGCATTTCGCAGGATCTGGGGTTTGTATACAGACATAAACTGGGTACAATGGTGTAACATAATGATGTGGCTTGGGTCTGCCACACACACTACAATATTCTGTCTTATCTAGATATTGCTGGTCACCGGCACATGTCCACCCAGCTAGACCTGTGCTTCCCACCCATTATCCTGAATGTTTTCCTTCTGTCTGACCCTCTGGCTCTCATCTATCTACTCCACACCCTCCCCTCTTAGAACTCTAATCCTTGATTCCCCCTTAGGGATAGTACTTACATTGACCCTAAGGTTCCTGGAAATTCCAAGGACCCATTTGCCCTGCATGTTACATGTAGGTCTGGTTACCTACCCACAAGGCAAAAATAAGTGTGCACAGGAGTGTGAGGAGTTTCCCAGGTGTTGGTCAGAGAGCCAGAGGTTGGTGGGGCTAAGGCATGTATCTGCCTTCATATCAAACCTCCTAAAGATCTGTTCTAGATCTTGCACTGCATCTTCTCATGCCCGTCGCTAACTATCTCTTAGCTATTCAATTTCCCATAGCCCTCCCATAAAGATGATGAGTTCCTGTTTTTTTTTTAGTGAACATCTGTCCCATTCTCGCACCCAGCCCTAGGTAGCTTATTGGGGATTGTCCAGACCTATCTAGGTCTTATAGTAGGCTCCTGCTTGTGGCGGGATGCCTTCCCTCTTTGCCATCTTCCTAAGCGGCGAGAATAATCCACGGGTCTATTGATCCATGGCGCCTACATCTTGTACCGAATCAACAGGGCACAAGCAAGGAGTGGAATTAATACAAGTACTATTTCCACTGGTCACCGAACAGATTGTTTTCACTTCCGGAACCCATTCATATAGAGAGTCTATGCGCCTACTGTCCGTGACCTTGCAGCTGCTCTCGATATTATGCTGTATTACAAGGGTTAAGCATTAATCACAGCCTCCCCGTAAGGACGTAGAAGTGAATAAGTTCGGCAATCCCTTTCCTTAATTCAGCATGAATACAGCAACAGCTTATCTCAATCACACCACAGTTTGCGACGGCAATGCAGCACTTTAACCTTGTCCTATCCTGGGTTACAGAGTTCTTTGTCTAACAAATAGACTCAGCTTTACAAACATATAGAGAACGCAAGTGACGGGAATCTCATTAGATCCGTTCCCCTGAGGCGCAGATAGTACGTAAGAAAGGAAAGTCTTTCTTACCTGGCCAGTTATATCTGCGCGTCCGATGACGGATAAATCACCGCATCCCGTCTGTCTGCGTTCTGGTTGCAAGCGGCTGAGTCCCGGTTCGGACGCCAAAAATGATAAGACTAAATTTATATGTTGACATCTCTCTATGGAGAGAAGCCGAAAACCCAGGTAAAGGATGGTTTTTAAATTATATCTAGAGTTGGAATCCTGCAGTATTACCAGCTCGTTACTTATACGTCATGGACACAGATAAGACAATGTATCATGATTATAAGCCTGGAGAAATGGCCCAAGTTTTATTATGGTAATCACATTTTATAG
Organism: Dendropsophus ebraccatus; assembly: GCF_027789765.1. NCBI lineage: Eukaryota > Metazoa > Chordata > Amphibia > Anura > Hylidae > Dendropsophus > Dendropsophus ebraccatus. The sequence goes on from NC_091456.1 coordinate 105,060,623, forward strand.
ACAGATAAAATATAGGGTGGTAACAAATGCTAATAAGACATAGATGAGGCGGTGCTAGTGATTTAGATATTCAGTCATGCGCAATAGCATCTATATTAGTATTCATTATTATTATTCAAAAAGGTCAAAAAGGGTAGAACAATACATTCTGTGCAAAGATACTTTTTCATGAATCCAAGAGCACAATGTATTTGTTTTCCATAAATTGTTTATAGATAAGTGTCTCTGGGTCCTTGGGGATTGTGTCTACAAATGATAACTTTCCAGGAGTTGTTCTCAGTGACGTGCTTCCAGCATTCCTCTTCTTCATCCAGAACATCTCTCTGTCACCCTCTGATCACGCTCTGATCATCTCCAGTCTCTTAAGAGGGCAATATATATATAGGTGTAGTCATATAGGTACGGTGCAAGTAGGTAAAATCCCATAATCTGGCCTTATCATCTCTCCCCCATGCTTCTCTCCTGTGCTTCTCTCCCCCATGCTTCTCTCCTGTGCTTCTCTCCCCCATACTTCTCCCTCCTGTGCTTCTCTCCTGTGTTTCTCTCCCGTGCTTCTCTCCACCATACTTCTCCCCCATGCTTCTCTCCACCATACTTCTCTCCCCCATGCTTTCTCCCCTCTTTCTCTCCCCCATGCTTCTCTCCTGTGCTTCTCTCCACCATACTTCTCCCCCCTGCTTCTCTCCTGTGCTTCTCTCCATCATACTTCTCCCCCTGCTTCTCTCCTGTTCTTCTCTCCCCAATGCTTCTCTCCTGTGCTTCTCTCCCTCATACTTCTCCCCCTGCTTCTCTCCTGTGCTTCTCTCCCCCATGCTTCTCTCCTGTGCTTCTCTCCTGTGCTTCTCTCCACCATACTTCTCTCCCCCCTGCTTCTCTCCACCAAATTTCTCTCCCCCCTGCTTCTCTCCGCTGTTTCTCTCCCCCATCCCCAGGTTTCTCTCCCCCCCCTTCCTCCTCACCTCCTCCAAGATGGTCGCCGCTGCTGTCCGCCTCACCTACTGGCCGCCCTTAGGGCCCGGACGTGCTCCTCCAATCAGTGGAGATCGGGAGCGTGGTGCGCTGCGGCCGGCCGTAGCGCACACGTTGATTGGATGCGTGCATCACAGCCCGCCGCAGCGCACCACGCAACCGCCCACATTATAATCCGCCACTGCGCATTGCCGCGGAACAAAACACAGGGGCACCATAGTTTGGAGAACTTTCCCCGCGGCACACCCGACCATGTCTGGCACACCCGACCATGTCCGGCACACTGGTTGAAAATCACTGCCCTACACTGACGTGGTAGCTATGTGGATTATATATACCCTACGTAGTGGACGACTTACGCTGCTGTTGCGCTGGTGCTGGCGGTCCCGTGAACCGGAGTTGTCCTGTGAAGGTCTGGAATGGATCTGGAATCAATCCGGTATTAAGTGATAATCTCTCCCGCCGTGGATGATGACGAATACACCACATCGGATATTCAGCTACATTGCTGTTACCCCGAACAATATAGGGGTGGGACTCTGCGCTGTGCCTACTTATGCAGGTGAAGATCTATAGCTGGCCGCAGGGGACATTTATGTGATCTACTGCTTTATGATCTGTATCAACAGGCTGCCACCTGCAAGTACGGCTAACTATGTGTTAGGCAAGTCCGCTCGGATCGGGAGGTGCTGTGTTGGATATGTTCAACTCTGTGATTTAAACATCATGTTTGCTACATTTTTCACATCTTTTGGTCTCTGGATGGACTGAACTGCTCATAATGAAATCCCATGGACAATGTAAAGAGGCTTTGATATTGTTTTTGCTTTTTTCATTGCTCCCTCCCCCTCCTTTGCCGTGGAGAGTGTCCGTGCTGTCATGGCAACGGTCACATGACCGAGGCTTTGACCGATTGGTTTGATCGCACGCATGCGCACTAGCACCGGGAAGACGCCGATGCAGCTGCACACGTGTCCCAAACGGAGCTGGGTGTACGTAAGATCTGGTAATGATTCTCTTGCTTTTTTTATATGTGTTGAATTGGGTTTTTGTACACTTTTGCACTTAGTGCATAGTTGGCACTAAGTGCAAGTGCATAGTGATACAGCCTTATAGTTGGCTGTATCACTATGATTGGTTATCAATAATATATATACTCTGTCATTTGCCATTTTGCACGAGCTTGAGAAAGACCATGTAGGTCGAAACGTCGCTGTTGTGTATGTGCCATGAGGTAATAAAGCACTTCTGGCACTTTAAATCGCCTGGATGCTGTTACTTTTTCTCTTTTATGGACATCATCCAATTATATATATTTTCTTCTTAACTGTTTTGAGTTTTAAATGTTGAACCGATTGGAGTGCTGTGGGAATTTTGAACCTCCATTACACTGACATACCGGATGCTGGGAAAGCTGTGTGACCTCCATTACACTGACATACAGGATGCTGGGAAAACTGTGTGACCTCGGCTACACTGACATACAGGATGCTGGGAAAGCTGGGTGACCTCCATTACACTGACATACAGGATGCTGGGGGACCTCCATTACACTGACATACAGGATGCTGGGAAAGATGGGTGACCTCCGCTACACTGACATACAGGATTCTGGGAAAGCTGTGTGACCCCCATTACACTGACATACAGAATGCTGGGAAAGCTGTGTGACCTCCATTACACTGTGTAGCAGGTTAAATGGGTTAATCTGGCAAGGCAGGTATATTCCTCTTCGGCTACTAAGAGGTTAACCTGGAGGCTGATCTCCCCACAGGTGCAGGTGGATTAAAACCCTAGCTAGTATGATGGGAGTGGAACTTGGAAGCAGCTTGGTGTGGACACTGCTTTGCTGCTGATACTGGAGCTATATACCAGGAGAGACTTCTAACCTACAGATGGGTGAGAGATAACCCGATATCTGCTGTGACTGTACTCCAGGAGACTGTACAGGACTGTATGATTTCTGTGAACTTTTATTTATGCCATTTGAAAGACTTGTTTCTGCTGAAGAAAGCTGTATTTTTGTTTCTGGAGTCTCTATGCTTGGAAATAAAGCTGCTGACACGTCTGGGTGACAAGAAACCTGCATTTAGAGTGTATCTTTACCTGAGCTCCCACCCGAAGCTGCTACAACTGACATACAGGATGCTGGGAAAGCTGTGTGATCTTCACTACACTAAAATACAGGATGCTGGGAAAGCTGTGTGATCTTCACTACACTAAAATACAGGATACTGGGAAAGCTGTGTGACCTCCATTACACTGACATACAGGATGTTGGGAAAGCTGTGTGACCTCCATTACACTGACATACAGAATGCTCAGAAAGCTGTGCGACCTCCATTACACTGACATACAGGATGCTGGGAAAGCTGTGTGACCTCAATTACACTGACATACAGAATGCTGGGAAAGCTGTGTGACCTCCATTACACTGACATACAGAATGCTCAGAAAGCTGTGCGACCTCCATTACACTGACATACAGGATGCTGGGAAAGCTGTGTGACCTCCATTACACTGACATACAGAATGCTGGGAAAGCTGTGTGACCTCGGCAACATTGACATACAGGATCCTGGGAAACTTGTGTGACCTCTACTACATTGACAGACAGGATGCTGGGAAAGCTGTGTAACCTCCATTGCACTGACATACAGGATGCTGGGAAAGCTGTGTGACCTCCATTACACTGACATACAGGATGCTGGGAAAGCTGTGTAACCTCCATTGCACTGACATACAGGATGCTGGGAAAGCTGTGTGGCCTCTGCGACACTGACATACAGGATGCTGGGAAAGCTGGGTGACCTCCATTACACTGACATACAGGATGCTGGGAAAGCTGGGTGACCTCCATTACACTGACATACAGGATGCTGGGAAAGCTGTGTGACCTCCATTACACTAACATACAGGATGCTGGCAAAGCTGTGTGACCTCTGCTACACTAACATACAGGATGCTGGCAAAGCTGTGTGACCTCCGCTACACTGACATACAGGATGCTGGAAACAGTGTCACCTCCATTGAACTGACATACAGGATGCTGGGAAAGCTGCATGACCACCATTGCACTGACATACAAGATGCTGGGAAGGCAGGGTGACCTCAATTATGCTGACATACAGGATGCTGGAAGAGCTGTGTGACCTCCATTATACACTGACTACAGGATTCTGGGAAAGCTGGGTGACCTGTGAACTTTTGCACTGGTGGCGGGGCTTATCGGGTCCTACCTGGGACCTAGCTTTCTCTAGCTGTGCAGGATTCCCCCCACCAGCTACTCACCTCTCACCCTGCTCTCCACAGCTCATCTCCTGGCTTCCTGAGTCCATCCTCTTTTGGCTTCTGATGCAGGCAGCCAGCTTGTCATACAGAGGCTGCCTGCACAGGAAGCCTCTGAGTCTCTGCCCCTGTTCCCTATAGCTGTGTATCTGTCTTAAAGGTGTACGCACAGCTAAAGGTCGCTTTGGCCAGGGGATCTAGAACTTCGATTCCAGATCCCCGGGCACGCCCTGAGGATGCGGGGAGTGTGGGCCGGGCACCGCCAGGCGTCCCCTAGCTGTGGGCACCCCGTGCAGTGGCCTCGCTCACCCGGCTCTAGATACAGCCCTGGGTTAAGTGTGGTCACATTGCATGTCCAGTTAACCCCTTGGCAGTCAGACTGAACAATTTGGCCACCAGGGGGTTAAGTGGACACTGCTGTGCTAAGCGTTGTGCTCCTGCCCCAGAAAGAAGGGATTAAATTACTAAACTCTTACCTTGCTGAAGTGGGTGCAGTGCACTCAGCACAACAGATGGAGCACAGGTCTGGCCCCCACGGAGTTAAAATAATACAATACAGATATACTTAAAGCCACTCCCTCCCCAGCATCCCGAAAAGGGGAAAAAAAGACAAAAAACCCCAAACCCCTAAATAATAACCTTTGATCTTCCTCCTCCCCAGTCAATCCCAAGCTTTCATCGATGACCCGGAAAAAGTAATGGTGGTCACGGTGCCACCGGCCCGATCGCCGTGAACGGCGTCCACAAAAATAGTAAATGCCTGCTCTGGACCCCTCAGCTAGGTAGCTGAGGGGTCCAGAGCAGGTATTTGTACATTGCTCACCTGTCCAGGGGTCCTGATCGGCGTCTTCCGGGTTCGCGGCGTCCTCCGTCTTTCCATCGGGTCTTCGGCTATTTCCGGCGGTCCCCATCGTCTTTTTTCGGCTCTAGCCTCATCTTTTTTCGGATTTTGCGCTCTGCTGCCCCCTAGCGGCTGATATGTGTAATACACTTATCAGCAGCTACAGGGATGTTCAGAATGTAGAAAAAGTTGTTGTTTTTTTTTTCAAAATTTTTTTTTTTCTATTTTTAGCACCCTATCGCCGCTGAGTGTTGATCAGCATCGCACAAAAGTGCGCTGCTAATCAGCAACTCCTCCTTTTTGGCGTAGGGTGTTTTTTTCTATATTCTACTGCCACGGTCTGCTGATAAGTGCCGCACATAAGTGTGGCATTTATCAGCAACTCCTTTGTTGGCGTAGGTTTTTTTTTTATACTTACTGTAAAAAAACACGTAAAAAACACTACATTACACCACACTACATTGAATAAAGTTTGACACTACACCACTACATACCCCATATACCAATCCCCATATAAAGATGGCCCCCAGGGTATCCCTCGTCAGAGGGATACGTTATTATTGCCTCCGACACTGAAACAGCCAGTGAGGATGAATGGGGGGGATCCTTCTTTCCTCCATTCATCCTCATCATCATCATCCAGTGACGTGTCTGGGGGTAGCGTAGCGTACGCTGCCCCCCAGACACGTCTTTTCCGCCAGTAACGTCCCAATAAGAGTGAAATTCTACAAACTCTGTGAGAGTACCTCAGGGTACACTTACAGATTTAGGGTACGTGCACACTGCGGAATGGCGAAGGATAACCCTTTGTGCATTCCGCAGCTGGCACCCACCGGAGGACTAATGCGGGCGCGTGTCTCCACCCGTGTCATAGACTCCATTCTGTGCATGGGCGGATTCCATTGTCCATCCAAAGAATGAACACATTGGACGGAGAGCGGAATCCGCTCGTGCATAGAATGGAGTGTGACACGAGAGGAGACGCGCGCCTCCATCAGTCCGCCGGTGGGTGCCAGCTGCGGAATGCACAAAGGGTTATCTGTCGCGATTCCGCAGTGTGCACATACCCTTAGAGTGTATGTAGGAAGGGACACCCAAATCCAGCCCCCAGATGCCCCCTCCCCCCCATCCTCGGAACAAGTGGGAAGATCGTCCGGGAACTGATCTTCCCACTGCTGGATAAAGGTTACCACCTGTACGGGGATAACTTTTATACCAGCACCCCCTCTTCCGGTCCCTCGCTGCCTGAGCTACTGTAGCTTGCGGCACGATCTGAACATATCAGAAGCAGTAATAGAGCCCTGATATTTAGCAGCCATGGAGCGGACCCAGCGCTTCTGGATATGAAGGACCCCGGATCGCACCAGGACAACATTTTTCAGGTGACGTCCCCCACACTGGAGAACACTAGACCCCAGAAGAAGTGCAGAGTGTGGCGTAACAGGGAGATTAGGAAGGACACCATTTTCCAGTGTGACACCTGTCCTGATCACCCCAGCCTCTGCATACAGGATCGCTTTAAGGCGTGCCACACATCATTGGGGTTCTACATTATCTAATTATTGTCCCTTATTCGTATTTCAGGGGTCACGCTGATCTGGGGATTATTCTGATCGCCATTATGGAGTCGGGAAGGAATTTTTTCCCTGTGATGAAGCTACTGTCGTCTGCCTTACGAGGGTTTTTTGCCTTCCTCTGGATCAACACAGATTGAGTTTGATTGACACCTGTCATTTTCAACCTTATAAACTAATAATTGGCCTAATACTCCCAAATAAATTAGAATTGTCCCTTTTCCCCAGCTAAATAGGTATGGCCGCCATGTTCTACGTGAGTGCCCGTCACCAGTGGGGTCCATATGCTCACTGCAACTCTTGTTAGATTCCTTATGGGGTGTAGTTTCCAGAATGGGGTCACTTGTCGGGGGTTTCTACTGTCCTGGCAGCACAGGAGCTTTGTAATTGCGACATGGCCTCCATCCTCCATTCCAGCCTCTAAATGGCGCTCTGTCCCTTTGGTGGCTTGCCCTGTGCCCATATGGCACATTATGCCCACATGTGGGGTATTTTCGTACTCAGGGGAAACTAGCCTACACGTTTTGTGTTTATTTTCTTTTTTAACCCCTTGTGGAAATGGAAAAAATCAAGGCTAGACCAACATTTAGTGTAATTTTTGTAAAATTTTTACTCTAAATCATTAATCTTGTCATGATTTTTTCATTTTCACAAGGGGCTAAAAGATAAAAAAAAAAACACTAAATGTGTAGCGCAATTTCCCCTGAGTACGGAAATACCCCACATGTGGACATAAAGCGCCATGCGGGTGCAGGGTAAGCCTCCGAAGGGAAGGAGCACCATTTGGTTTTTGAAGGCTGGTTTTGGAAGGAATGGATTTCGAGGGGCCATGTTGCATTCAAAAGGCCCCTGTGTTTCCAAGACAGTTGAAACCCCCGACAAGTGACCCCATTATGGAAACTACACCCCTCAAGGAATGTAACAAGGGGTGTAGTGAGCATATGGACCCCACTGGTGACGGGCACAAATGTGGAACAATGTGGCGTGAAAATGAAATATTACATTTTTTACACTATAATGTTGGTTTAGCCTTGAATTTATCATTTTCACAAGGGGTTAAAAGAGGAAAAAAAAACAAAATGTGTAGAGCAATTCCCCCTGAGTCCGTAAATACCCCACATGTGGACATAAAGCGCCATGTGGGCGCAGGGCAAGCCTCCGAAGGGAAGGAGCGCCATTTGGATTTTGGAGGTTGGATTTGGCTAGAATGGATGATGAACGCTATGTCACATTTACAGAGCCCTCGTGCTGCCAAAACACTGGAAACCCCCCACAAGTGACCCCATTCTGGAAACTACACCCCTCAAGGAATCTAACAAGGGGTGCAGTGAGGATATTGACCCCTTGATGACGGGCACATTTGTGCCATGAAAGTGAAAAAATAAAAATATTCCCTTTCACGTCACATTGTTCCACATTTGTGCCCGTCACCAGTGGGGTCCATATGCTCACTGAACCCTTTGTTAGATTCCTTGAGGGGTGTAGTTTCCAGAATGGGGTCACTTGTGGGGGGTTTCCAGTGTCTTGGCAGCACGAGGGCTCTGTAAATGCGACATGGCCCTTGAAATCCATTCCAGTGAAATCCAGCTTCCTAAAGCCAATTGGCGCTTCTTCCCTTTGGAGGCTCGTCCTGCGCCCCTTGGCACTTTATGTCCACATGTGGGGTATTTCCGTACTCGGGAGAAACTGCGCTACACATTTTGTGTCTTTTTTTTCCTCTTATCCCTAGAACAACGTTTTAGTGTAAAAAATAAATTTTTCTTTTTTCACGACATATTGTTCGGAAAATCTGTGAAGCACCTGTGGGGTCCAGATGCTCACCGCACCCCTTGTTACATTCCTTGAGGGGTGTAGTTTTCTAAATGGTGTCCCTTTAGGGGTGTTTTTTAGGTTTTGGCACCCCAGAGCCTCTGCCAACCTGAAGTGGTACGGTCAAAAATGACCAAATATAACGGAGGCGTTGAAATTCACTAGGCACTCCTTTATATCTGAGGCTTGTGGTTGCGTCAAATAGCACAATAGGGCCACATATGGGGTATTTCTATAAACTGCAGAAACGGAGCAATCAATATTGGGGTGCATTTCTCTGGTAATAGGTTTATAATTATGAAAAATATTGGATTACAATAAAATCTCTGCACAGAAATTTAAAATTTTCAAATTACACACTTAGCTTTTATTTCTGTGACTCCCCTACAGGGTTAGAAAACTTTCTGGATATGCTTTTGCAGAGTGTGGGGGGTGCAGTTTCTGAAATGGGATGCTTTGTGGGGCTTTCTAACATACAGGCCCCTTAAATACACTTTAAACCTGAACAGGTCCCTAAAAATATCTGATTTTGAAATTTTACTGATGCTGCTAATGTTTTAAGCTTCCTATTGTCTAAAAAAATGAAAGATCGTTTAATAAATGCCGCCAACACAAAGTAGACATATTGCTAATGCTAATATATAATTTATGTGGTATAACCACTTTCTGTATAAGCAAAAAAGTTTCAAAGTTGGAAAAATGCATTTTTTCAAATTTTTTCACGTTATTTGTTTTTTTTTCATAAAGATTCGTTATGAGTATCGACTCCAATTTTCCAGAAATGTAAAGAACAATATGTCACGAGAAAACAATCTCAGAATCAGCCGGATAGGTAAAAGCATCCCGAAGTTATTAATGAATAAAGTGACACAGGTCATATTCATAAAATTTGTCTCTGTCATTAAGGCCATTTCAGGCTCTGTCCTTAAGGGGTTAAAGGAGAATTCGGCCAAAATTATTTTTTTATATGTTATTATAAGTTATACAATTTTCTAATGTACATTAATTATGGGAAATGCTCATATACTGCCATTTCCCTTAATTTAGTGTTTCAGGAAGTGTTAGAATTCTCTGAAGCAGTGATGTCATGACGAATGGTGTAATTCCTATGGAGTGTCCAGCAGGGGGCGTACTATATATAGAAGTCATGGAGTACCATTGACTTCTATATATAGTGCGCCCCTACTGGACACTCTATAGAATCAATGGATGTGTGTATGTAATGTAATATTATGTACTGTACTTTGTGATTGAGTACTGTACATTTATGGAATACTTTGAGAAACAAGTGTCCTTGCTCCCCAAAGTATCCCATAAATGTATTCAATGAATAGATTTGCAGGGCACCAAGCAGGGAGGGAGAGTGCCCGTGCGTCTAACTCCCCCCTCCCTCCCTGCTCGGTGCTGGGCACATATACACATATCTATCGCCGCTCGCGCCGCTGCTCACACAGGGGCTGCTCTTTATGCACACTCCTCCGCTCCCCCTCCTCCTCTTAGCTTGAAACGAACTATCGCGCCGCTGACTCCCCACCACCCGCGCCGCTCCTCACACTATTCCGCCGGCCGCCGCTCCTCACACTACCCCGCTGCCGCCCGCCGCTCTCTGCTCCTACATACCGGCTCCCCCACCCTGCAGGGAGCACCGGGATCGCAGTGGGTGGGGGAGCCGGTATATAGGAGCAGAGAGCGGCGGGCGGCAGTGGGGTAGTGTGAGGAGCGGCGGGCGGCGGAATAGTGTCAGAAGCGGCGCGGGTGGCGGCGGCCGGCATGCAGGGTGGACCGGGAGCCGGTATGTAGGAGCAGAGAGTGGTGGCCGGCGGCGGGGTAGTGTGAGGAGCCGGTGGTGGTGGCGGCCGGCATGCAGGGTGGACCGGGAGCCCGTATGCAGGAGCAGAGAGCGGCGGCCGGCGGCGGGGTAATGTGAGGAGCGGCGCAGGCGGCGGAATAGTGTGAGGACTTGCACGGGCGGCGGGGAGTCAGCGGCGCGATAGTTCGTTTCAAGCTAAGAGGAGGGGGGGCATGAAGAGCAGCCCCTGTGTGAGCAGCGGCGAGTGGCGGCGATAGATAGCACAGGTACTACTCCCCCATTATCTGCAGATAATGGGGGAGTAGTAATGTGTATATGTGCCCAACACCGAGCAGGGGGGGGGAGGTAGATGCACGGGCACCTCTCTCCCTCCCTGCTCGGTGCCCTGCAAATGTATTCATCGAATACATTTATGGTATACTTTGAAGAGCAAGGACAATTGCTCCCCAAAGTATTCCATAAATGTATTCAATCACAAAGTACAGTACATAACATTACATTACATACACACATCCATTGATTCCATAGAGTGTCCAGCAGGGGCGCACTATATAAAGAAGTCAATGGTACTCATTGACTTCTATATATAGAGCGCCCCTGCTGGACACTCCATGGGAATTACATCATTCGTCGTGACATTACTGCTTCTGAGAATTCTAATACTTCCTGATACACTAAATTAAGGGAAATAGCAGTATATGAGCATTTCCCATAATTAATGTACATTAGAAAATTGTATAACTTTCCATAAGTAATAACATATAAAAAAAATAATTTTGTCCGGACTTCTCCTTTAACCATGTTTATCCATTCCTGCAATGAAAGAGGATGTTTGCAAGTCCAATTCCTGAGTATTACCAATCTTGCATAAAACAAGATGCTAACTGCAAGATTTTTATAGCTGATTGACCAAATATTAATACTAAAGGGTCTCTTGGGATTACAAAACTAAACTTTGTATCTAAAGTCCGACACACTTCTTCCCAAAACTGATGGACGATAATGCCTGACCAAAACATGTACGCCCTGGCATCACTACGGGAGTCCAGAGGGGGACTGCGGGGTGACCGCTTTCTGAACTGCCACCTTCTGCTGCCCCCCCACGATGCGATCATGGAGGATCCCTCCATCTTGTTGTAATGTCGCTGATTCCGGGCTTGACGATCTATTGTTCCTGGCTGCAGCAAGCCAGAGCAATAGATCACCTATCTCATTGATCTATGCAGTATATATGTACTGCATATATCTCTACGAGAGATTAATGTGGTTTTACTAGTCCCCCAGGGGGCTAGTTATTGTGTAAAAAAAATAATATATTTATTAAAAAATATTTATTTATTAGTAAAAAATCCCCTCCCCTAATAAAAGTCTAAATCACCCCCCGTTTCCCATTTTATAAATATAAATAAACAGATTTGGTATCGTGCATTTTTCATTGCATCAAATCCCCCCCAAAAATATACGCAAGTAAGGTAATGATAAAAAGTACAGATCATGGCGCAAAAAATGACACCTCACACAGCCCCATAGACCAAAAATGAAATTGTTATAAGCATGGTAATAGAGCAATTTTAAAGTGTCACTGTCGTTAACTTTTTTTGCAAAAATCAATATTCCAGGCGATTTTAAGAAACCTTGTAATTGGGGTTATTAGACAAATATGCCATTATCTGCATGTAAAAGGCCTTTTCCCAGGTCCCCCTTACTCTCTTTTCTGTTATCCACTGCTCAGAATCAGGAAATCTCAACTGTTTTTTCATCAGTCGGATCCTGTCAGAGCTATTGAGAGGGAAGGGGGGAGGAGGGAGGAGCGAGATTAGCGGGCAGCTGAGAGCTGAGAACAAAGGATAACACAGCGGGGGAGCTATTCAGAGTGCTATTCAGAGGTCAGAGAGGTCAGTGGTGACTGCAGAGGAGAGAGCCCCTGATGTGAATGTAAATTAACTCTTTGTTGTCCTGTTTTGCTGCCTCTACTTTCTCTCTCCATAAGAAAACCATTAAGACAGGGGGAGAGCTTCAAACAGCTTTTTCATGAAAAAAATTTTTTTTCGGCAAATAAAACCAATTTCAAAGTTTCCTAAAATTGCCTGGACTATTGATTTCTGCAATAAAAATTTTAACGACAGTGACACTTTAACCTTTTAGGGACCAAGCCTATTTGGGCCTTAATGACCAGGCTCATTTTTCAAAATCTGACCTGTCTCACTTTATGCGCTTATAGCTCAGTGATACTTTAACGTATGCTAGCCATTCTGAGGAAGTTTTTTCGTCACATATGGCACTTTGTGTTAGTGGCAAAATTTGGTCACTATCTTGTGTGTTTTTTGTGAAAAACATAAAAATATCATAAAAAATTTTCACTTTACAAACTTTGAAATTCTCTGCTTCTAAAAAAAAGAAAGTCATATCACATAAATTAGTTACTAGGTCACATTACCAATATGTCCTCTTTATTCTGGCATAATTTCATAAACATATTTTACTTTTCTTGGGTGTTATGGGGCTTAGAAATGTATCAGCAAATTATCAAGTTTTCATGAAATTTCCAAAACTGATTTTTTTTTTAGGGACCAGTTCTTTTTTTAAGTTGATTTAGGAGGCTTGTATACTAGAAACCCCCATAAGTGACCCCATTTTGGAAACTAGACACCTTAAAGAATTAATCTAGGGGTATAATGAACATTTTAATCCTACAGGGGATGGAGGAAAGTATTCACAATTAGGCCGGAAAAAAAATGGAAAATAGAAATTTTCAAATAATATGTTCGTTCAGATTAAAGCATCTAATTTTCACAAGCAACTGGAGAGAAAAAGCACCCCAAAATTTGTATCGTAGGTTCTCCTGGGTACAATGGTACCCCATATGTGGGCGTAAACCACTGTATGGGCACACAGCAGTGCTCAGAAGGGAAGGAGCGCCAATTAGCATTTTCAGTTCAGATTTTGCTGTACAAGTTTTCAGGCGCCAGGTGCGTTTGCAGTGCCCCTGTAGTGCCAGCGAAGTGAAACCCCCCCAAAAGTCACCCCATTTTGGAAAGTACACCCCTCAAAGAATACATCTTGGTGTGCAGTGAGCATTTTGACCCCACAGGTATTTAAGGAAAGTATTCAAAATTAGACAGTAAAAATGAAAAACTACAATTTTTCCAATAATATGTTTGTTTAGTTTGAAATTTCTCAATTTCACAAGGAACAGGAGAGAAAAGGCACCCCAAAATCTGTAACGCAGGTTCTCCTGAGTACAACGGTACCCCATATGTGGGCATAAACCACTGTATGGGCACACAGCAGGCCTCAGAAGGGAAGGAGCGCCAATTAGCATTTGCAGTGCAGATTTTTCTAAAGAAGTTTCCGAGCGCCAGGTGCGTTTGAAGAGCCTCTGTAGTGTCCGCAGAAGAGAAACCCCACCATAAGTCACCCCACTTTGGAAAGTGCACCCCTCAAAGAAGTCATCTTGTGGTGCAGTGAGCATTTTGACCTCACAGGTGATTGAGATAAGTATTCAAAATTTGACAGTAAGAATGAAAAACTAGAATTTTTCCAATAATATGTTTAGTTTGAAATTTCTCAACTTCACAAGGAATGGGAGAGAAAACACACCCCAAAATCTGTAATGCAGGTTCTCCTGAGTACAACGGTACCCCATATGTGGGCATAAACCACTGTATGGGCACACAGCAGGGCTCAGAAGGAAAGGAGCATCATTTTTCTGGAGCAAAACCGCAGCTAGTATCGGTTATTAGAATAGCGCAGTTGCTAAAATTTTTTTAATAAAATGAGATTACAGGTAATCTGGGGGGGGGGGGGGGTGACGGGCAACCTGGGAGTGTTTACTTGCTATCTGGGGTGGTGACGGGCAATCTGAGGTGGTGACGAGCAATCTGGGGTGGTACGGGCAGTCTTTGGCAATCTGGGGTGTTTATGGGCAATCTGGGGGTGTTTACTGGCTGCCTGGGGTGGTGACGGGCAATCTGGGGGGGGGTCACAGGCAAACTGGGGTGGTGATAGGCAATCTGGGGGAGGAGTGACAGGCAATCTGGGGCGGTTACGGGCAATCTGGGGCGGTTACGGGCAATCTGGGGCGGTTACGGGCAATCTGGGGCAATCTGTAGTGGTTATGGGCAGCCTGTGGCAATCTGGGGTGGTTACGGGTAATCTGAGCGGTTAAAGGTAAACTGGAGTGGTTATAAATAATCTGGGGTGGTTACAGGTAATGCTGGGTGGTTACAGGTAATCTGGGGTGGTTACAGGTAATGCGGGGTGGTTACAGGTAATCCGGGGTGGTTACAGGTAATCCGGGGTGGTTACAGGTAATGCGGGGTGGTTACAGGTAATCCGGGGTGGTTACAGGTAATCTGGGGTGGTTACAGGTAATGCGGGGTGGTTACAGGTAATGCGGGGTGGTTACAGGTAATGCGGGGCACTTGACTTTTTATCCCGTCGTCACCAATGATTTATGGTGGCAGGGGATAAAAATTGCCGGCATTGCAGCATTTGGAACAAGTGATCAGTGGTATATAGTATATACCGCTGATCGCTTGTACCAGGACCACATCGGCTAGTCCCTGATCATTGCCCCATGCTCTCCGCCACCTCTGGTGGTGGAGAGAATGAGAGTTTGATCTTTTTTTAAGGCTAAAAACACACTTGCTGTAACCACAGCGAGTTTCTCGCTGCGTATTCGCAGCGAGACTCGCTGCGGATCCCGGCCCTGTGTACTCAATGGCAGACAAACTCGATGTACATCCCTGCTGAGAGTTCGTCTGCTGCCCGCCCCGTTAACCCCCTGGCCATCGGAGACTATACGTCACCTGATCCCGGCTTCCTCCGGCTTGCTTCGGGGTTCCCGACGTCTTCACGGCCCGCTCAGCCAATCAGCGCGCTGCGGCGGGGCAGCACACTGATTGGCCGAGCGGGACTTGCCGGGAATCAACCAAGGAAGCCGGAGTCGGGATCAGGTGAAGTATAGTCTCCGGCGGCCGGGGGGTTAACGTAGCGGGCTGCGGACAAACTCGCTGTGGATACGGCAAGTGTGTTTGTACCCTAAGGAATTAATCACTGTGAACACTAAGGTTATTCCGGGGAGGGACAGGGGGGGGAACATGTATTCATCTTCACTCACTGTGGATTCTCGGTGTGAGGAGATGAAAGCATGCAGTGCCCGTTACCGGTGGCCGCCATTATCAGGGCCGCCATCAGTGCAGTATTGGCGGTACAGCTGTCAGGGGCCCGAGGCAAAACTGGAATCAGGGGGGCCCGGCCATTCAGCCTCCCTGCATAGAGACTCCTGCCAGCTGTACCGCACACTGCAGCTCCCTGTCAGCCTGCTCACTGTCTCTATACAGTAATCGTACTATAAAGAGACAGGAAAGAAGGGTGACAGGGAGGTGTAGACACAAGCAGGGCCCCCTCCTAACTCCCCCGGGCCCCTCCCACACACACTCACTACTTTCTCTGCTAGCTTCCTGCTCTCTATGATGCCGGGACATAAGAGGGGGAGGGGCCCGAGCGGCTGTGAGGAGAAGAGCTGAAGCTGAGACCTGCACCACATGGACCCCCTTTAGCTTCCCTGCTGAGTAAGTATATTGAGTGTGTGTGTGTGTCAGTAGTATGGATCATGGATGTAAATATGTATTGTGCATAAGTGCATAAATCTGTGTAAAGTGTGACTGTAGTGTATACAGCATGTGTTGGGTGTGTATGATGGATGGATGATATACATGTGTATGTGTTGTGTGTATGATGGATGGATGATATACATGTGCATGTGTGTGTATAATGGATGTATCTTACACACGTGTATGTGTGTATGATGGATGGATGATATACATGTGTATGTGTGTGTATGATGGATGTATGATATACATGTGTATTTGTGTGTATGATGGATGGATGATATACATGTGTATTTGTGTGTATGATGGATGGATGATATACATGTGTATTTGTGTGTATGATTGATGTATCTTATACATGTGTATGTGTGTGTATGATGGATGTATGATATACATGTGTATGTGTGTCTAAGATGGATGGATGATATACATGTGTATGTGTGTGTATGATGGATGTATGATATACATGTGTATGTGTGTGTATGATGGATGGATGATATACATGTGTATGTGTGTGTATGATGGATGGATGATATACATGTGTATGTGTGTGTATGATGGATCGATGATATACATGTGTATGTGTGTGTATGATGGATGGATGATATACATGTGTATGTGTACATGTGTATGTGTGTGTATGATGGATCGATGATATACATGTGTATGTGTGTGTATGATGGATGGATGATATACATGTGTATGTGTGTGTATGATGGATGGATGATATACATGTGTATGTGTGTTGTGTGTGTATGATGGATAGATGATATACATGTGTATACACAAGCAGGAGCAAAGTGCAAAGAATGCACATTCAAGCAAACTCAGCAAAAACATGTATAGCTTTATTATACATACAGAAAACTCACTTAAAGTATGATACTTGGTTCCATAACAAACAAAAGAACCCAATGACCAAATTCCGCATCCAGGATCCTTTTACAGTGTGCATGCCGCTGTCACAACTGACAGCGGCCTTTAACCGCTCCTGAGCAGCTTCATATGCAGCAAGGGTCTGCTGCATATGAAGCGTCCACCACTGCTAATGACTGTGACCCACGATCATTTAACCACTGCGGTCCCGTCCCCTATCATCTCCCTCTTGGATCTGCCGCACCCCAGGTCCACTCCCATCCTCCCCTGGAACCGTCACAGTAGCCAGCTGTCCCTCGCACCCCCAGGCCCACCCCCCAACCTCCCCCCCCCTCCCCAAAACAACTCAACAACTACCAGCACAACAACTCCCAGCATATCATGGAGGTATGCTGGGAGTTGTAGTGCACAAAGAGGTATGCCAGGAGTTGTGTTGGGCGGCTGCTGTTGCACAACTGTAACTCCCAGCATACCTCCTTGTGCACTATAACTCCCAGCATACCTTCACATGCACTAAAACTCCCAGCATACCTTCTTGTGCACTACAACTCTCAGCATACCTTCATGTGCACTACAACTGTTGTGGTGCACAAGGAGGTATGCTAGAAGTTGTAGTGCACAAGAGGGTATGCTGGGAGTTGTAGTGCTCCAGGAGGTATGCTGGGAGTTGTAGTGCACAATGAGGTATGCTGGGAGTTGCAGTTGTGCAGCAGCAGCCTCTCCATACAACAATAACTCCCAGCATACCCTCTTGTGCACTACAACTCCTAGCATACCTTTCTGTTCACTACAACTCCCAGCATAGCTCCTTGTGCATATTTAAGTATCGAATTGGTATCAAGTAAGGATGGTCCGAACCTGCCGAGGTTCGGGATCGTAAGAACCTGAACTTTCGGCAATGATTCCCGCTGTCTGGCCGCTCCATGCAGCGGGTGGATACAGCGGGAGGAGCGCCTGGAAAACTGGGATACAGCCTATGGCTATGGCTGTATCCCAGTTTTCCAGGGGGTCCTCCGGCTGTATCCACCCTCTCCACGGAGCGGTGAGACAGCGGGAATCATTGCCGAGAGTTCAGGTTCTTACGATCCCGAACCTCGGCAGGTTCGGACCATCCCTAGTATCAAGCATCGAAATAAAAAAGATGGTGTCGGTATGAAACGCAAAATTCTGGTGATATCCCTACCTGCTACATATAATTGTGCCATGATTGGTTTATTTACTATATTTTATGTTCTCATATGCACAATATTCTGGTGTGATGTATCATTATTATTGCCCTTGGACATGCTTTGAGTCTGATACATGCATATGCAGTTTAAAGAGCACCATCTTTTTGGGGGGCATTGACCAATTCCCCGATATTGTGGGAATATACGGATGACACATTTAGAAGCATTGGGGGAGATTTATCAAACATGGTATAAAGTGAAACTGGCTCAGTTGCCCCTAGCAACCAATCAGATTCCACCTTTCATTTTCCAAAGAGCCTGTGAGGAATGAAAGGTGGAATCTGATTGGTTGCTAGGGACAACTGAGCCAGTTTCACTTTACATCATGTTTAATAAATCTCCCCCATGGTGCTTGTACACTGACCGCACACAGGTTTGTAGAATCATTGTAAATTATTATTGCGGTACTGTGTAAATAATGGACTCAATTTAGTTAATGACTTAGTGAGACGATACGTGTGGAGTCTCATCCACTCATGGCAATGTAACTCCATTTACTTGTCCTGCAGATGCATGATTCACATGGTAACTGGCAGTCTCTGATATTTGGTCAGTGTAGGGACCTTTATCATTGTTTGTGACAGTGTCAGGTTGGTCTGCGGTACTGTGCCTACCCTGCTCTTGAACTATGGCTCTGTCATTATGCTGCTGCTTCCGAAAACGATTGACAGCCGGCTCATCTTTGGCTATATTGAAATCCTGCACAGCCAGCTGCCAATCATTCTTGGAGGGTGGTCTGGAGGCAGAGCAGTGGTCCAAGAGCTGGACGGTTGTAAACAGTGTCATAGATCCGCCTCATTCCTAGTCACCTAGAAAATGCAATGCAGGTAACTGGAAACTGGCAGCTCTAATATGTGCATATCCGTACTTATATAATAGGGCTTGTGCATGGAAATTGGCTGGTGTGAGACATATCCGAAAAAAAACAATCTTCCAGTGGCATCTGCCTCTGCACACCGCTCCGGAGACGTCAGTCAAAGATACGTCTCAGATTCTTTTGTTAATGGGGGGCCCAGACACTTCAGCTGTATGGGGCCCTGAAATTCCTGATGGCTGCCCTGGCCATTATACTGGTAATAACGGCGATCGCCGGTGAGGGGACTGGCCGGGACTGACCGCACATTCTGCCCCAACCCCTCAGCTACCTCCAATAGCTGAGAGGAGGGGGCTGTGGGGCATTACTGGCGCCGCTGCACTATTCTGCACCATCGCCATAAAGAGCTGATGGCGGGGCGTGTCTAGCCATGCTGCTGTGAGGACGTGTTCTGCAGAGCTCCTCCAGACCCATTCACCATCCAAAGGCATCCTGCACCTCAATCATTGGGAAACCTCCAGAAAGCTCAGGGGAGGCTCCTCCACCAGTGCCTGCTCACCCCAGGGGGAAATTGGCCATTATTTCCTGCGGCTAGAGGCATCATCCTCACACCAGATGACGGAGCTGCAGGGGAAGGAAGATGGCCGCCGCCATGAGGACCCTGTGCCCGTCACCCCCTCAGCGGCCCGCTTACGGTCAGCCATCCCATCCACTGCTGCCCGCGCTCCAGAGGATCCGGCAGCCTCCTCCCGGCCACAACATTGCCACGGGGATCCGGCACAGGCCTCCCGCCCTTCCCCCTCACCATCCCCTCCAGGCTCCGGCGGCCATCTTGCCCGGACGCACGGCACGGGAGACGCGACACAGGAGCTACCTACACCGCCATCAGCCGTGGAAGAGCTGCACCCGGGGCCCCATCAGGTACCTCTAGACTGTGCCCACTGTCCGGCGCCCCTCTCCTCCTGCCCCTCTCCTCATAACAGCCCCCGGCAGGTTGAGGCCCAAATCCAAGATGGCGCCCCCCTCACTGCCCCAGACGCGGCCGTCACTGCACCCCCTGCTGCAGCACTGAACCCAGCGGCGCCCTTATGGGTGCAATCAGCCCAGGACCTGGCATGGTTCTCCCCCCCCCCCCTTCTTCCCCCCTCAGCCAGGGAGCCCCCGCACCCCCACTTGCCCTAGCTCCGGTGGGCACACAGGGTGGCCTATACCCTGTATGGTCCTCAGGATCGTCGTGGGGGGGCTCCCCTGCACGTAACCAGGCCGCACTTGGTCACACAGTGGCCTTAGTACATGCCCCTGCAGGCTCCTCTCCACCCAAGGGACTGTTGCTGGACATTCATCCCTCAATTCCTCCTTCCCTGGTTGGCACCCCACCGATATTCAGACAAGCTACACAGCACCCTCCTCTCTGTACCCAGGAGCTACCATTGCATTTGTCCTCCTCCTGCACTTCTGGCCTTGATGATAGTAGACCTGCATCTCTGGCGGATCTCAAGATCCTTACTCAATCCTTACCCACTAGGAGTGACATCTCAATTCTAGCTAAACAACTGGTGGACGAGTGCAAGCAAGAGTTTGCGCAGTTTCGTACTGAATTAACAGCGGTCTCCACCAGAGTGGATAACCTGGAGGTCGCTCAGGAGACCACATCCACCTCTCTGTCTGCCTTACAGTCCACTGTGAACTTGCATACTGACCAACTGTTTGTCCTCCAGCAACACATGGACGATATAGAAAACCGCAATCGGAGGAACAACTTGCGGATCCGGGGGCTTCCTGAGTCGATTGCTTCATCGGACCTGTTTGCTGTTCTCTCCGGTATTTTTAACGATCTCCTGGAGCAGCCGCCTAACACACACATTGAACTGGATAGGGCGCATAGGGCGCTACGCCCACCCAGTCGAGATGACCAGAACTCCAGGGATGTTATCTGTCTGGTTCATTTCTACTCCACTAAGGAAGAAATTCTCCTGAGGGCCCGCAAACGACGTGCTGTGGTGTATAGGGGGGCTCACCTCCTCATTCTGCCTGACCTTTCCCAAAACACGCTGGCTCAGAGAGCGGCCCTGCGCCCCCTGTTGGACATTCTCAGAGACCGCAATATACCCTTTCGCTGGGGCTATCCTTTTGCGCTGACTGTCCGCCGGAATGGCCGCACCCTCACTCTACAGGCCCCCGCTGATGTTCCGGATTTCCTCAGGGACCTTGACATCACTGGCCTCACTCTCCCGGAATGGCCTTCCCTCCTCTCTTCGACCCGGGGTGCCAAGAGACCTCTCTCACCGAGAGACCCAGCATCTATCCCTCAAGGACTCCCTCCGAGATCGCCACGTCGCCACGGACCCCGTAGATCCTCGCCCCCCGGCGCCTCGGCCCTCAGAGTCATCGCGCAACTGAGATGGAGCCATCTGAAATGGAACACCGCAGATGCTTCCCGTGGAGGGACCTTCGATGCTCTCTTTTCTAACACAGTGATTGTTGCTGTTTGACACCTTGTTCATATTGCCCCCTACATCTGTCTATATTGCATCCTTTTTCTGTTCTGCCTCCCCTGGGCAGGTTCTGTTCTATATCTGGTACAACCCTCATAGTTCTATCCATGTTTAACCGTTAGTCATAAGTTTTGCTTGTTTGCCTTAACATACTTTCCTTAAGGTCTGTGAGGAGCCCCCTGCACCGCGCATACGGTACTTGTCTGCCTCTCTGCCCCCATAGGTGGGACACCGGACCCGAGTTTTCTCTGGTTTGGTAGCCCTTCAGCTGTGCTTTTGTTGAGAATACGCTGCAGTTTTATTCCTTACTGTTTGTATATTTGTACTCGTGTTGTGTTCTCCCACCTTCCTACCCCACCCCCCTGTTTGTCCTTCACTAATTGTTTTTCCTTTTTTCCAGAGTCGGTTGTCCCTGACGGCCCTTCTTTAGGGTCTCCACGGCCCTCTCCGTAACGCCCCTTGCCCGCACCCCATGGCGAACCTTCATGTTGCCTATTTTAATGTGCAGGGACTCTGCCTACAGGAAACACATTTCAAGGTCAACCACGCCCCCGCTATCGTCATAGACATTACACTCAGTGGTTTTTCTCTAACAACCCCGAGGCTAGAACCAAGGGAGTGGCTATTGCCATACATAAGAATTTGCCCTGCCAGATTCTTCACTGCATTACAGACCCGGCGGCTAGGTATCTTATCCTCTCCTTATCTGTTAATGGTCACGTTTTCACTATTATCAATGCCTATGCCCCGAATCATGACCGGGTTTCCTTTCTCACCCATCTGATTGAGCTGTCACTACCTGTGGTCAAGGGGACTGTAATCCTGTGCGGTGACCTTAACTTAACTTTGGACCCGTCTATGGATAACTCCTCGGGTCGATCATCTATCTCCTACGCGGCCATAAAGAGGGTCAAGCGAGCCTTTCTGTCGCTGCAACTTTATG
Source organism: Dendropsophus ebraccatus (assembly GCF_027789765.1). Classification (NCBI taxonomy): domain Eukaryota; kingdom Metazoa; phylum Chordata; class Amphibia; order Anura; family Hylidae; genus Dendropsophus; species Dendropsophus ebraccatus. The sequence goes on from NC_091456.1 coordinate 105,082,886, forward strand.
ATGCCTGGCGGTTGTCGCACTCAGCTGATCGGGACTATAGTTTCTATTCCAACCCCCATGGGACTTATAGTCGCATTGACCACATTCTCATACAGCATAGTGCCCTGCCATGGCTCTCCTACACCTCTATTGGCAACATTTTATGGTCAGACCATGCCCCTGTCTTCTGCTCCCTCACACTCCCTTTCCTGTCCAAGCCTCACTGGACCTGGCGTTTGAATGAGTCCCTCCTCTTGGACACCGTTTGTGTTGCTGACCTTAAACAATCGGTCACACACTTTTGTTCCGATCATGCTGTGGATACTACTTCCCCTATTATTCAATGGGAAGCTCTCAAGTGTGTCCTCCGAGGAGTCCCCATTAAACACGGTTCCAGACTTAAGAGGGAGAAGGCGGCTTCCCTGACAAAAGCGCTTGCTAAGGTTTCCTCCCTTGAGCTCGCCCACAAACATGCTCTGTCTCTCCCGATTCTGAGGGACTTACAAGCTGCACGCTCGGAGGTTAAACGCCTCTTAGAGGCATCGTGGGGCCGTCTATTGCAGTCCTGTCGTAGTAAATTTTATGAAAATGGCAATAAGTGTGAACACATGTTGGCGAGGGCTTTAAGGGACAAACTGGCGCAATCGCATATCCCCTTTATTCGGACCACTGCGAATGTAACTACCCATATCACCCCGGAAATAGCATCCACATTCCATTCCTACTACACTACCCTTTATAATCTTCCTAAACCCTCGGCCTCAGTGCCTGAGCCCTTCTCTCCCCCTCCTATTGCTACTCAGATCTCCAGCGATACGGCAGTAACCCTGGAGGAGCCGTTCGCGTTGCACGAACTCAATTGTGCTATTGCACAACTTCCGGGAGGGAACAGCCCGGGCCCAGACGGCCTGACAGCCCAATTCTACAAAGTGCTTCAGGAATCCCTAGGCCCCACCATGCTCTCGGCCTTCAACTCCATATCCGACACCGTCCCCTTTCCGCAACACACTACTATGGCCCATGTCGCCCTTATTCCTAAACCGGGGAAGGACCCGCAGACCTGCGGGAGCTACAGGCCCATCTCCCTCCTCAATGTGGACCTGAAACTTTATGCCAAACTAATTGCCAACAGGCTGAACCCACACCTTCCGGCTCTCATCCATGGGGACCAAGTGGGTTTTGTACCAGGGAGGGAGGCCCGCGATAATACTCTCAAGACATTAGACATAATTCATTACGCTCAATCTAACAATGTACCCCTGATGGTTCTCTCTTTAGACGCCGAGAAGGCTTTTGATAGAGTCTCGTGGTCCTCCCTGGTAAAAACCCTACAACGTGTGGGCATAGGCCCGTCCTTCCTCTCGAAAATTCTAGCCCTTTATAACACTCCCTCCGCTCAGTTGAAAATCAATGGCACGTTGTCGGCACCCTTTTCTATTTCCAATGGAACGAGACAGGGGTGCCCCCTGTCCCCCCTCCTTTATGTCCTGATCATGGAAAATCTAATGTCCACCATCCGCTCTGACCCAGACATACGGGGGATCACCATTGGATCCCACGAGTATAAATGCTCCGCTTTCGCGGACGACCTCTTGCTCTATATCACAAACCCACGTTTGTCCCTCCCTTCCCTTATGTCTCGACTAGACCGGTTTGGTGTATGGTCAAATTTTAAAATTAACCTTGCTAAATCTGAAGCCCTCAATGTCTCCTTGGACAGCGCCACGGTGCGCTCTCTTCAGGAAAATTTTCCATTTGCATGGCCCCCCGCAGGCATATCATACCTGGGCGTACGCATCCCCCCCACATTGTCCCAACTCTTTGAGGCTAATTTCCTGCCTCTGTTAGGCCGTTTCCGAACGGACCTGACAGCCTGGACCAAGAAAGATTTCTCTTGGTTCGGGAGAATTAATATCCTGAAAATGACCCTTCTCCCTCGACTGCTCTCTCTCTTGCAGACCATCCCAGTCCGCATCCCCGTTTCCTTTTGGAAACAAGTGCAGCATTGCTTTTCTTCCTTCGTCTGGTCCCCTGGCCGTCCCAGAATCAGACGCGAGGTTCTTTCTCGTCCTAAGGATGCGGGTTGGCCTGCCAGATTGCCGCCTTTATTATCTATCTTGTGTCCACGTGAGGATCTTGGACATGTTTCATCATTCTACTTCCAAGCTGTGGGTACAGTTGGCACAGGCCCAGTGCCCTCGGCCTTTGTCCACGCTCCCATGGACATGGTCCCCTACCTTGGCAGACCGCACACCTCTGTCCTACACAACTCACCATACTCTTGCATCTTTACCAGCCACCGGGTCTCCTTGTGCGCTGTTGGATAGTCGCGGCCCTATGACCCCCGTCACAGATAACCCTGACTTTCAACCAGGTATATCCCGGACCTTCTTAGGCACGCCTAGGGACACCCCTCTCCGCTTTTATCACGTGGTCAAACGGGGAGCACTGTTACCCTTATCCGACATTCTCCTCTCCGCACCCCCCTTGTCCAGACACCTGTTTGAGTATATTCAACTGCAGCATTTCTACACGACCACCTCACGTACTCACGCTCTCCATAATACGCTGTCGGACTTTGAAAAGTTGTGTGTGGCGCCTTCCTGTCCCCCACATGCCATCTCTCTCTCTTATCAACTGTTGCTCTCCTCTAGACTGGACCATCTGCCCTCCTTCTGCTCGGCATGGGAGACAGAGTTGGGAAAAACTTTTACGCCTCAACAATGGTCAAAGGCTTTTTATCTATCTCACAAAGCTACTATGGCATGTAAGACACAGGAGACCAGTTATAAGATTTTGTCCCGTTGGTACCGGGTTCCAGCTGCCCTTCATTGCTGGTACCCCTTGGTCCCTGACATTTGTTGGCGTTGTGGGGGCGTGGGAGGCACCATGACACACATTTGGTGGGGATGCCCCAAATTGCGGTCATTTTGGCCCACGGTCTTGCGCCTCATTAAGGAAATTACCGGCATCACTATCCCTAATACCCCTGAAGCGACACTGCTTTTCATGTTCCCCACAGCCCAGTCGCGCTTCAAAAAATCTCTGGCACGCCATCTGCTCCAAGCTGCCAAGTCAGTCCTCCCTCGGAAATGGAAATCCGTCGACCCTCCGACTATTGACGAATGGTTTGCGGAAATAGCCCAGACACATCACATGGAGGACCTCATTGCTGTTACCCCGGCAGCAGTGAAGAGGTACACGGCCACTTGGGGCCAATGGCTCCTATTCCTGGATTCTGATTCTTATAGAACCGCCATGGCCTGAAACCGTCCTTCTGTCCCTAGTTGCCCGAAGGGTGCCCCCCCCTCTTTTGCCGCCAGGGACAGCCTCTCTTTTATGATCCTCTTGTTGTCTTGTCCTCTCTTGTCCGGTGTGTTTTGTTTGTCGTCTTCTTGCTTCTGTCTCTCCTATCTCTGCAGTACAGCTTGCATATGATGGTACATTGTTTTTGTAATGACTTATGCTGAGATCGACCGGAATACTGATCCCGTTTTTCCTAGTCATGTTACGGATGTTGACATTCCTACTGTTCTTTGTTACAGTTCACGATTACGATTGCATTCTGTGCATTTACATCATTCCTTGTATTTACCCCTTCCCCCCAGAGGGACTTGCCGTCCCGAGTTCCCATTTGTATTGTATACTTTCTCTTCTTGTCTTTGAAAATAAAAACTTTAAATTTAAAAAAAAAAAAAAAGAGCTGATGGCAGCAGAATAGAGCCCATTAGTGTCAGACGTAAAAATCCGTATCGGCGGTCACTAATAGCATAATACATGTATTATTTTTTGCGGGAAGATCTGTAGTTTCCATTGATACCAAGTTTTATATGTATATGACTTTTTGATCTCTTTTATGACGTATTTTCTAAAGTAGATTGAAAAATAGAGCTATTCTGGTACTGTTTTTTTAATTTATTTTTTACAGCGTGTCGTGCGGTATAATTATTGATATTGTTTTATAGATTGGGTCGTTACGGACATAACGATACCAAATATGTATAGGATTTGTGTTTTTGATCAGTTTTATGTAATGTTTTATAGTGTATGGGGAATGTAATGCAATAATTTTTATTATGGGGAGGGGGGGCTGGGGGCATTGTGATTGGTGCACTTTTTTTTACTTTTTTACACTAGTGTACATTACTGTAGTGTAACACTTTGATCACTGATACAATACACTGTACTGCTTCTGCAGTACAGTGTGTTGTATTTTGTGACCATCATGCTAACAGGCAATAGCCACAGCCACCCCTGTCAGCAGGATGGCATATGCATGGTGAGCCCGGGGGCCTTCATTAAGACCCCAGGATCACCATGGCAACATCGGGGGACCGGACTTCGCAGTGGGACGTCGCGATCGCGTGAGTATAGCCGCGGCGCCGTCCGGGACCCACCGGGACCCATTAGATGCCGCTGTCATGCTTTGACAGCGGCATTTAACGGGTTAAACTGTTTCGGGGGGGGGGGTGTCCGCTGTCACACTAAAGTTACATATCTTTACAATTGTACCAACTCGAGGAACATGTATAACATTTCAGTTTTACCCTAGGGTGAACAGTGTTAACACAACCCCCCCACCCCCCAAATAATAATAATAAAAAAAAACGTTTTATTTTCAATTTTTCATTATACATATAATTTTTTTCTGGGTTTTGCAGCATACTTTATGCAAAAATTAAGTCTGTCATTGCAAAGTACAATTAGTGGCACAAAAAAAGGGGCTCATTTGGGTCTCTAGGTAAAAAAATGCAAGCGCTATGGCCTTTTAAGGACAAGGAGGTAAAAACTGAAGCGCAAAAATGAAAATTCACTGTCTTTAAAGGGTTAAACTGCGTTAACGTGTGTGCCTTGTTTATTGATACTTTGTTCCTGGTACCAAATATCTGAATCCATTTACTATCGTCTATCACCCCAAGACTCCTCTCCCACCTCGGCTGCCCCCGACTCGCGCCCGATATGGCACTTCCCCAGCCATACTTCTATAAACAAAGGAAAGTGTTTTCTTAGCCGGAAAAATCACCCAATAACCTGTCTAATGTGTGAGTGTGCAATTACAAATCTTTGTGTGTCTTTCATTTGATTTTTGGCATGTACCAATTGTTGATAGTGTAACCAATGTTTATCATCTAAATCCGTCCGGGGTAAAGGGGGCAGGGCTTTGTTGAACACCCCCCGATAAATGTCTTCCGATGAGTGTTCTGTGTCTGCCTTTTTTGTGTCTCTCTTTTTTGTTTTTCAGATATCAGTATCCTGAGGACTACTTTGGATTCCATGGACTACGATGACAAGTGGATTTTTCTTTTTAATAAAATGATTAACAATGGTTAATAAGGTGTGTGTGTGTGTGTTGGGGGGGGGATATTTCTATTTAAAAAAAATATATATATATTGTGTATAGAGATGAGCGAACCTCGAGCATGCTCGAGTCGATCCGAACCCGAACTTTTGGCATTTGATTAGCGGTGGCTGCTGAACTCGGATAAAGCCCTAAGGCTATGTGGAAATCATGAATATAGTCATTGGCTGTATCCATGTTTTCCAGCCAACCTTAGAGCTTTATCCAAGTTCAGCAGCCCCAGCTGATCAAATACCGAAAGTTCGGGTTCGGATCGACTCGAACCCGAACCTGGTTTGTTCATCTCTAATTGTGCATTATCTTTTGTTATTGACTTTTTTTGTAGTGGAAACCATCTAAAAGGCATGCATTACTGACATGGTTACATTTCAAGTGTTGTTAAAAACAGGTTAAACAGGTTTGTGATTTAGAGATCAAACTAAAAGAAAGAAATGCGCAAATCGTAGAGAAAGATAGCCAGACCTGTTCCAGAGACTTTATAGCTTTCCGCCTATATAAGGTACATGTGAATAGGTACTTTAAGTTACTGAAGAGACTTGACGCTGTCGACGCTCACTATCATGTAGGAGGAAGATGCATGGACACACTGACTTGGAAGCCAGGAAGATGTGGACAGTGAATTGGAGATCCTCTATCACTTCACCAAGCCGACAGCAGGCACTAATAAATACAGAGGATGTCCTGCTGAGACTTTGAAGACACGTATTAGTCCTTATGGCTGACTGGAAACAGGTTAGGGGGTTAAAGATGGAGTCCGACAGGATTACTGAGGTGACGTAGGGAGGTTAGATGTGACTCTGGCAATGCCAGACTACCAACTGACAACTGAGGAGACCGCACAGCCCTTCTGGGTAAAAGGTGGGTGGAGCTAGCTTTCCCCTGGCCAATCACTAGAGTGTGATAGGTTGCAGGGGAGGAGAACTGATCAAGCTCAACACTTGTATTATTAGCAATTAATACACAACAATATATTGAATAAATACATAGCAGAAAACAATACCACTACAAGATAGCTAAGGAAGAGCAGCAAATACATAGGCCCTAATACAGACTGTCTAAGGTTGCCAATAGCAACAATACACCTACAGACGCCTGACAATAAATACCGTTCTGGGCCATTACATGTACACACAGACAGGGCCCCATCCTCGATATCCCCGAGCCCCTTCCCCGCCCTCTCACTACCTTCAGTGCTGTCTTCTCCTCTCCTCATGTCGGGACAGAAGAGGAGGAGGGGCCTGTGAGGAGAAGAGGACTGTGAGGACTGCACCACATGGAGCTTCCCTGCATACAGAGGTGAGTTTCTGTAATGTGTATGTCTATTTCATGTGTGTGTTATAATGTGTGTAAGTACTGTGCATAAGTGTATATATCTGTGTTAAAGTGACTGTACCACCAGGCCCAGGCTAAAGCACTGGAGGCGGGCCGACCCACCCTTAGTTGGAGGAAACCCCTGCCCCTCTATGATAGGGTTCCATTGATTCTAATGAAGCCACGTCATGGAGGTGCTGGGATTTCTTCCCACTAAGGGTGGGTCGGCCTGCCTCCAGTGCTTCAGCCTGGGCCTGGTGGTACAGTCACTTTAAGTGTGACTATGTAATGTATACTGTATGTCTGTGTATGCTATATATAGGGCCGCTTTAACCTAGGTGCATATGGTGCACGTGCACCGGGCCCCCTAGTTCAGATCACGTGACAGGGGCCCCCCGGCTGAGAAGAGCAGTGAAGGGGAAGGAGCTGAAGACACAAGTGTCGGCGCTCTGTGACACCTGTGGCAGTGCGGGGCTGGTGGTGGTCGGGAAGGAGGAGGACTGTAGCCAGTGGCGTAACTATAGGGGTCGCAGGGGTCGCCATGGCGACCGGGCCCCTACGCTAGGGGGGCCCGCACGGCCCCACCTTGCCACTTCTGGACCTCTTGCCGCCGGACCTCTTGTAAATTCAGTGAGCTTCCGGGACGCCGGCCCCAGCCGGAAGCTCACTGATGCAGGACCGCGGCGTCCGGACTTCTCCTCGCTCCTCCTCGGCAGCTGACATGTGACGTCATCACGTCACATGTCAGCTGCGTGCAGTAGAGAGGAGAAGTCCGGGCGCCGCGGTCCTGCATCAGTGAGCTTCCGGCTGGGGCCGGCGTCCCGGAAGCTCACTGAACTTAAAAGAGAAGCTGCCAGGCCTTGAGGGAGATCAAGGATCCAGGTGAGGTGAGTTTATTTATTTATTTTCATTTTTTACATAAATGTTGTAATGTGGGGGGCTGCACAAGGGGTCTATACAGGGGGGGGGCTGCACAAGGGGTTTTTACTATGAGGGGTGGCTGCACAGGGGGTCTATACAATGGGGGGGGGCTGCACAGGGGGTCTATACAATGGTGGGGGGCTGCACAGGGGGTCTTTAAAATGGGGGGGCTGCACAGGGGGTCTATACTATGGGGGGGGCTGCACAGGGGGTCTATACAATGGGGGGGCTGCACAGGGGGTCTATACTATGAGGGGGGGCTGCACAGGGGGTCTATACAATGGGGGGGCGGCTGCAAAGGGGGTCTATACTATGAGGGGGGGCTGTACAGGGTGTCTATACTATGAGCGGGGGCTGCACAGGGGGTCTATACAATGGGGGGGTGGCTGCACAGGGGGTCTATACTATGAGGGGGGCTGCACAGGGGGTCTATATTATGAGGGGGGGGGCTGAATAGGGGGTCTATACTATGAGGGGGGCTGCACAGGGGGTCTATACTATGAGGGGAACTGCACAGGGGGTCTATACTATGAGGGGGGATGCAAAAGGGGTCTTTACTATGGGAGGGGGGCTACAAAGGGGGTCTATACTATGAGGGGGGTTACACAGGGGGTCTGTACTGTGGGGGATCTACACAGGGGGTCTATACTGTGGGGGGCTACACAGGGGGTCTATACTGTGGGGGGCTACACAGGGGGTCAATACTGTGGGGGGCTACACAGGGGGTCTATACTGTGGGGGGCTACACAGGGGGTCTATACTGTGGGAGGGGGCTACATAGGGGTCTATATCTACATTATCTGTACTCAGAGATATCATTGTGTTATCTGTTGTGTTACATAGGACTGCAGGTGACATCTACATTATTTGTACTCAGAGAAATCACTGTTATCTGTGGTGTTACATAGGACTGCAGGTGACATCTACTACATTATCTGTACTCAGAGATATCACTGTGTTATCTGTGGTGTTACATAGGACTGCAGGTGACTACTACATTATCTGTGCTCAGAGATATCACTGTGTTATCTGTGCTGTTACATAGGACTGCAGGTGACATCTATTACATTATCTGTACTCAGAGATATCACTGTGTTATCTGTGCTGTTACATAGGACTGCAGGACACATCTACTACATTATCTGTACTCAGAGGGATATCACTGTGTTATCTGTGGTGTTGCATAGGACTGCAGGTGACTACTACATTATTTGTACTCAGAGAAATCACTGTTATCTGTGGTGTTACATAGGACTGCAGGTGACATCTACTACATTATCTGTACTCAGAGATATCACTGTGTTATCTGTGCTGTTACATAGGACTGCAGGTGACTACTACATTATCTGTGCTCAGAGGGATATCACTGTGCTATCTGTGGTGTTACATAGGACTGCAGGTGACATCTACTAGATTATCTATACTCAGAGATATCACTGTGTTATCTGTGCTGTTACATAGGACTGCAGGTGACTACTACATTATCTGTACTCAGAGGGATATCACTGTGTTATCTGTGGTGTTGCATAGGACTGCAGGTGACTACTACATTATTTGTACTCAGAGAAATCACTGTTATCTGTGGTGTTACATAGGACTGCAGGTGACATCTACTACATTATCTGTACTCAGAGATATCACTGTGTTATCTGTGCTGTTACATAGGACTGCAGGTGACTACTACATTATCTGTACTCAGAGATATCACTGTGTTATCTGTGGTGTTACATAGGACTGCAGGTGACAGCTACTACATTATCTGTACTCAGAGATATCACTGTGTTATCTGTGCTGTTACATAGGACTGCAGGTGACTACTACATTATCTGTACTCAGAGGGATATCACTGTGTTATCTGTGCTGTTACATAGGACTGCAGGTGACATCAGGTGACTTATCCAGGTTGCAGAAGTTCAAACTTCATCGTGCCCTGCTGATAGTTTGTTATGGGAGTTTTGCAGCATTTGGCTCTTCAGGTTGCAGCACTACAACCCCCATCATATCCAACTGGCAGTTCATGATGAGAGTTGTAGTTTTTCAGCTGGAGAGTCAAAGATTGGAATACAATGGTTAGACAATGACACAGTACAGTCCATTAATTATAGGGGGCAGTAGTGCAGTACATGAGGTGGAGGCAGTGACAGGGCATTAGAACATGGTGGCACATTAGAGTAATTGGATATAACGTTATATATAACTTTCCCTGATCGGGTGAGATTGGGGGGGGGGGGGACTACTACTATCATGTACTATCTTGTGGTGATAGTACATGATGGTAGCTGTAGTTATGCAACCAGGAGAGCTCCAGGAGGCAGAACTTCAACTTCTATCTTGTAATGTCATCACAACTTGAGGATGGGAGTTGTAGTTGTTCTACTTTGAGTTCTCCTGGTTGCATAACTACAAGCCCCATCCTCAAGTTGTGGTGATGGTACATGATGGTAGCTGTAGTTATGCAACCAGGAGAGCTCCAGGTGACACAACTTCAGCTCCCATCTTGTAGTGTCATCACAACATGAGGATAGGAGTTGTAGCTGTGCAACTTGGAGTTCTCCTGGTTACATACCTACAAGCTCCATCCTCATCTTGTGGTGATGGTACATGAATGGAGTTGTAGTTCTGCCTTGAAGCGCCTCTGGTTGCATAACTACTACTCCCATCATGTAATGTCACCAGGTCATACTGGGATCAAAGTTGGAAAACTACAATTCCCATAGAGAATTGTCCCTACATCAGGATAATGGGAGTCATCACAACATGAGAATGGGAGTTGTAGTTGTGCAACTTGGAGTTCTCCTGGTTACATACCTACAAGCTCCATCCTCATCTTGTGGTGATGGTACATGATCGGAGTTGTAGTTCTGCCACCTGAAGCTCTTCTGGTTGCATAACTACTACTCCCATCATGTGATGTCACCAGGTCATACTGGGATTTGTAGCTATGAAACATCTACAGGAGCCACAACAAATGGAGAGTCACAGAGGGGGTGATAAAGCCAGTAGTGATTTGCGTGGGTGGGAATCTTGCTGAGGTAGAATGGCAGTGAAGGTGAACACAACAATTCCTGCATGGTATAACTACAGATATATATTTACAACATGACCATGTCAGCAGGGTTGTTTCTGCTTTTCTGTGAGGACAATCTTTACACACAAAGTATGCTGCTTAGCAACAGGATGGCAGTTGGTCATGTGGTAAGACAGTGAGGAGAAACAGATGGGATCATAGAGAGGCCAGGGGACTCCTAGAGCGTCTTGACAGCCAGAGGGGAATATAGAGAGTCAGACTGAGCGCATGCCCTGGAGATGTTGATGAAACAGGAAGCAGATAAGTTTTTGATTGAAAGAATGTAGGTACATGGGGGCTGCAAAGGGGAGTTTAAAAAAAAACTAACACAACAAGACAATGTAGTGACACACCCTACAGATGTATGAATAAATTAGTTTTTTTTCCATTATCACCGGAGTACCCCTTTAAGCAAAGAGATATCTTATAAAGAGATATAAGTCAAGTTTCGCTCAGTCAAGGAGCCTTAGAACATTGACTGGAGATTTTATGCAAAGCCAAACTATCTCTCCAAAAGGAAAGATTTCCCATCTGCAGATAGCTATTTCGGGGTTTTGACCCTCATCAGTGCAGAGCAGAGTGTTGGCTGGCTAGTGAGACCCGAAATAGCTATCTGGGACTTGACTTGAAGGGATATCTCTTTGCTTAAAGGAGAGAGAAGTCCGGCGAAAATTATTTTTTTATATGTTATTACTTATGGAAAGTTATACAATTTTCTAATGTACATTAATTATGGGAAATGCTCATATACTGCTATTTCCCTTAATTTAGTGTATCAGGAAGTGTTAGAATTATCTCTGAAGCAGTGACGTCACGACCAACGGTGTAATTCCTATGGAGTGTCCAGCAGGGGGCGCTCTATATATAGAAGTCAATGAGTACCATTGACTTCTATATCTAGTGCGCCCCTGCTGGACACTCCATAGGAATTACAGTGTATGTAATGTAATGTAATGTAATGCACTGTACTGTTGTAACTTTATGAATACATTTATGGAATACTTTGGGGAGCAAGTGTCCTTGCTCCCCAAAGTATCCCATAAATGTATTCAATGAATACATTTGCAGGGCACCGAGCAGGGAGGGAGAGAGGTGCCATCTACCTCCCCCCTCCCTCCCTGCTCGGTGCTGGGAACATATACAAAGCACTACTCCCCCATTATCTGCAGATAATGGGGGAGTAGTACCTTTTGCTATCCCTATCACCGCCCGCGCCGCCGCCGCCGCTCACACAGGGGCTGCTTTTAATGCCCCCGCCGCTCCCCCTCCTCCTCCTCCTCCCGGCATCAAACTTACGATCGCGCCGCTGATTCCCCGCCGCCCGCGCCGCTCCTAACTACCCGCCCGCTCGCTCGCCCGCCCCGTTCCTGGCCGCCGCTCTCTGCTCATGCCGGCCGCGTCAGCCCGCCCCCACCCCGGCCGGGGACACCAGGAAGCGCCGTGCTCCCGGCCGGGGTGGGGGTGGGCTGACGCGGACGGCATGAGCAGAGAGCGGCGGCCAGGAACGGGGCGGGCGAGCGGGCGGGTAGTTAGGAGCGGCGCGGGCGGCGGGGAATCAGCGGCGCAATGAATAGCAGCCCCTGTGTGAGCGGCGGCGGCGGCGCGGGCGGTGATAGGGATAGTACAGGTACTACTCCCCCATTATCTGCAGATAATGGGGGAGTAGTACTTTGTATATGTTCCCAGCACCGAGCAGGGAGGGGGGAGGTAGATGGCACTTCTCTCCCTCCCTGCTCGGTGCCCTGCAAATGTATTCATTGAATACATTTATGGGATACTTTGGGGAGCAAGGACACTTACTCCCCAAAGTATTCCATAAATGTATTCATAAAGTCACAACAGTACAGTGCATTACATTACATTACATACACTGTAATTCCTATGGAGTGTCCAGCAGGGGCGCACTATATATAGAAGTCAATGGTACTCATTGACTTCTATATATAGAGCGCCCCCTGCTGGACACTCCATAGGAATTACACCGTTGGTCGTGACGTCACTGCTTCAGAGATAATTCTAACACTTCCTGATACACTAAATTAAGGGAAATAGCAGTATATGAGCATTTCCCATAATTAATGTACATTAGAAAATTGTATAACTTTCCATAAGTAATAACATATAAAAAAATAATTTTCGCCGGACTTCTCCTTTAAGAGGTGTGAGAGCTACTTTGCATATCCTTTCTTCCCAGAATTCCTAGTGGAGCAGCAATGGTCTGTAAGTCTCCACACGTCCTTGAGACGGGCTCTCCTTAAGGAGAGTCATTACCCCTTTGACCCACGTCAATAGACCTCTCACTAGACAGCCAACACCCTGCTCTGCACTGATGAGGGTCAAAAACCCAAAATAGCTATCTGCAGATGGGAAATCTTTCCTTTTGGAGAGATAGTTTGGCTTGGCATAAAATCTCCAGTCAATATTCTAAGGCTCCTTGACTGAGCGAGACTTGACTGGAAGGGATATCTCTGCTTAAGAGGTGTGAGAGCTACTTTGCATATCTTTTCAACCCAAAACATGAAAGACATGGCCTTTCAGTGAAAAGCCTTGGATGCACCTTGAAGAGGGCCTACTTCACTAATCGAAAGAAAAAAACAAGGGCACCAGAACCTTGTGTCTCACTGTGGGAGAACCAAGTCAGGAAGATAAGATGTTACAGCGCTCACCTTTAAGTCACCTTGTGCATATCACCCTCCTGGACACGACAGGGTATCCGCAGCGAATCCATAGTTAGTGGATAAGAATGAGGTGACAGCGGGGATTAGGGACTGCAAAGCCAAAGGTACCATAAACGAGATACTCCCAAGCCTGGGGCACATGTCAAGTGGATGCAGACAAAAAATAGAAAAAAGCAATAGTAATCACAATGCACAGCACTGTCCCAAAATTCCACGAGCCTCACAAAAAGATACAGAAAAAATTATTTTTTATGTTAAAGCACAATGTTTACTCGTTTCAGAAATTACATTCTCCCTCATCAGAACAGGTGCATAGTAAACACTCAGTTTACTATAGTAAGGGGAGAAAGTGGAGGAAGGCATATAACACATATGCAGTATATGTAAAATCAGATCGAAAAATGTTAATAATAATAATAATAATATTATTATTATTATTATAATGGAGGTGATGTGCAACACTACACATGGAAAATACACAAAAAAGTATAAACCAACGACAAACCTGAAAAGTAGTGGAAAGTAGTAAGAAGCGGGTCGACCCCTTAGTCTACACAGTGAGCAGTGTACCAAAACCAATGGGTTACTGACATTGGTACAAGCGGTTTTATTTTGTAGTTCCAATAGTTTTCACATCTCCTGAGGGTTTAATACCTCTCTCCACCTGCCCGCATCTGATTAGCAAAACAGTGAAAGAGGAAAAATTTTAGTTGTTACAATCAACTGCATGTCTAGAGATTATATGCAGAAGGAAACTCCGCTCAACGTTTGACCTATGTTTATTGATTCTCATACGGAGCGTTTGTGTAGTGCGGCCAACAATATGGATTCCGCACAAGCAAGTTAAAAGATATACCTCAGAAAGATTCAGAAAGGCAGAGGAGACTCCATTCTAAACTTTTCATCGGTAAGAACTCTATTCAAGGGCTTTAAATTAATAATGATTCTAAAGGAGCCATTTGGTTTTCTGACCAAAAATAGGGTGGAATAAAATCTGACTTCTATCTGGTCTATCGGGACACGAATCAAAACCTTTTTGTTTAGTAAGGCGTGAACCTCTGAAACTATGTTTCTCTGGGTCAGAAGACAAGTCAGTACAAACAAATCTATCCTCGGGGGAAGATGAAAAAGAAATCTTCAAACCAGATTTTATTGTCTCCAAAACAAACGTGCAACCAGAAATTTTACACCATTCAGAGATGTGATAGGACGAAAGACCCCCCACCGGGACCTTGCGTCATTGCGAAGGTTTTTCGGTTTTAGTACTAGGAAAAAGGTAACCCTTCCCTTTTTTTTAATTAGGTCTACAATCCCTCCTAGTGGTAGATGCTCCCCCTCTGGTCTTCCTACCTGTACCCCTGAATGATCTATTTGGTTGTTGCTGAGGGCTCATCCCTTTCTTTTTATCTGAAGCTTTTTCCAGGTTAGCGTCCAGAGTCGAGCCAAAAAGAAGTTTCCCTTCACAAGGTACTGCACACAGTTTTGCTTTGGACGTCACATCCGCCTTACACTCCTTAAGCCACAGAGTTCTTCTGGCAGAGTTTGATAGGGCAGCTGAACGGGCTGATAATCTCAAAGCATCTGCTGAAGCCTCCGCAATAAATGATACTGCATTCTCAATAGTACTGAATGCGGTAGAGTAATCCTGTTCAGAGTTACCCTCATTGACTTTGTCCTTAAGATTTGCCATCCAAACCTGTAAGGATCTGGCCACAGAGGTAGTAGGTATGAGAGGTTTAAAGACCAAGGTAGAAGCTTCCCAATTTTTTCGTAAATACATGGACCATTCGTGCTTTATAAGTGCCTTAATGCTTTGGTGGACTGGAAATACAGGACGCTTCTTAAGGCCTTATTCCACGAAAAGATGATCTTAAATATCGGCCGTTACTCGTCCCATGGAATAGAAGGCAGCGATCAGCTGACATCGTTCATGTCGGCTGATCATTGCAGTCGTTTGCTTTTCAACATGTTAAAAAACAAACGACTCATAAAGCAGCGATCTGCTGCTGTCGCTTCGTGGAATAGGAGCTTCGGCAGCAGACGCTGCTATATGCTTTGGACAGCCCCCCCCCCCCCCCCCCGCAGCTCCCCACGCCTCCCCCTGGACTCACCCGCTCGCTGCTGACACATGGAATAGCCGTGGCAGCGAGCAGGAACAAGGAGCAAACGAGCCCTGACGCTCGTTTGCTCCTCCAGTCGGCCTGAAGAATAGGGGCTTTAGGAGCTAGGCCCTCAAACATAAGGTCCTGTACTGACTGGGGAGGCTGGGGAGTATCTTTAATCTTCATAGTACACCGCACAGCTTTCACAGAAGAGTCTATATAATCCGTAGCTAGGAGAGGAGATGAGGACTCTTCTCCTGCACTCTCACTCTCAGAGGCAAGCTCTCCTGGCTCTTAAGACCCAACAATTGCTCCTGGTCCTCCTCAATAGATGGAGAGGAGGAAGCAGATCTACTGGGTCCCGGCAATTCAACAGAAGGGATCTCAGTAGGAGCTGCTGGGGTCAGAGCCACTGGAGCCAGAGGGGTAGTAGCCTCAGAGGTGGATGGCCGAGAAGGTAACGAGGCCTAAAAATATTAAAGGGGTTGTTCACCAATTTTTTTTTTCTTTCAAATCAACTGGTGCCATAAAGTGCCAGAGATTTGTAATTCACTCCTATTAAAAAATCTTAAGTCTTCCAGTACTTATCAGCTGCTGTGTGTCCTGCAGGAAGTGGTGTTTTCTTTCCTGTCTGACACAGTGCTCTCTGTTGCCTCCTCTATCCATGTCAGGAACTGTCCAGAGCAGCAGCAAATCCCCATAGAAAACCTCTCCTGCTCTCCAGGCTGGAAATAATACAACTTCCTGCTGGGCATACAGAAGCTGATAAGTACTGGAAGGCTTGAGATTTTTTTAATAGAAGTAAATTACAAATCTCTGGCACTTTATGGCAGCAGTTGATTTGAAAGAAATTTTTTTTTGGGTGTGCAGCACCTTTAAGATATAGAATAAAAGAATAGAACTATACTAGAGACACCATTAAAATACATGAAACAAAAAACAACCTCTAAGTACATACCCTACTTTCGTGTCTAATCATGTCCCTCATATTTCTCATAAAAGAAGGACCCTGATCTTCTAGCACACGATTCATACATCCGCCACATAGTGCTTTATTATATGAAGATTTACAGATAGGACAATCTCTATTTTTCTGCTTCTCTTTTTCTTTCATAGCAGCCTCCCCGTGCCAGTTTTATACAAAGGATTTAATACAAACAGAGTAATGTAAAAAAAACTTTAGGGGAGGGCCCCTCTTACTCCACCGTACCGCAGTAGATTCAATCTGTAGAGCTCTTTCAGAGTCAGCGCTTTAGGCTTCCATCCTGGCTTAGAGAATGGAAGTCAGCAGCAATAGCAGGGAACATTCCTGGCACCAACAAACACGGTACCACTAGGAAGGAACCACAATCAGCTGCTAGTGCAGAGCCCATTACCTGGCACTCTGCAATCCTTTTTGAATTTGGTGCCGAAAACGCCAGGAGACCGGCTGGCTCCGCCCCCTGCTGATGCGGCACACCCTACCACTGCATGGACACGTTCCCCCTGAAATGCCGCAGCCTGGGCGCTGCAAAACTCAGCCTGCAGTATTGTCCCGCTTCTGGAGGACACCACGGCCACATCATCAAACCGTGATTACCTCCCCCCGCCAGCGCGAGCTACAGCCAGGGAAAGAGGGAGCCCAGAGCCGCGGGAGGTAAGAGGGACCAGGGGAGCAGCGGGGACCCTATCCAGGAGGCGATGGGGCAGGAACCAGACTGGACGGCAGCTCAGCGAGCCTCACACAGTCCGGGAAGCCGTTGAGTGGAGCTCTGCACCGGGGATCTCCAGTCTCAACTTCTAGGTAAATTGAAGTAATCCTAAGTATTCCTGCTCCTATGGGACAGGAAACAGTAACTGGTGCTGGAGGGCATTGGCATTTTGCTTCTTTTATGGTCCAGTGGTCCTGTTTCCTGTCCAATAGGATTAGGAGGTGGTCCTATCCAGGGGTGCCTCGAAGGGCAATAAGAGAAAAACAAAATCGAAATTTTTTTCAACATTATGATTTTTTATTTAAATGTTTATTTATTTCTGCTAAATAAACAATATTTTTCATCTTACAGGCAGCCTCAGATACTATTTTAACCCCTAGACGACCCTGGGGGCACAGTTACGCCCTGGAAGTCTGTCACTAGACGACCCAGGGCATAACTGTAAGTCCTGGGTGTTAATCCCGCTATGAAGCGTGCTCCGGAGCAGAGCGCGCTTTATAGCAGGTGGGGGCAGGCTGCAGTGAGTAGCTGTGCCCTCACCGTTAATGACAGGCTGCAGCGATCATACTGCAGCCTGCCATTAACCCCATAAACGTGGCGTTTAAGTGTACCGCCGGAGGTCTCTTACCTACCTTCAAGCAGTCTGATCGCGCTCTGTTTTAGTTTTTCACGTATGGGGCTGTATGGGGTGTCATTGTTTGCGCCATGATCCCTAGTTTTTATTTATACCTTTAGCTTGGACGTTTTCATCACTTTTTATTAATTTTTTTTTTAATACAATGTAACAAAAAATCAGCAATGTTGGAGCTTTTTCCCTCTTTTCATTACGCCGTTCGCGATGACTATTGTTATATTTTAAAGCGACTCTGTACCCACAATCTGCCCCCTCCCCCCCCAAACAACTTGTACATTTGGATAGCTGCTTTTAATCCAAGATCTGTCCTGGGGTCCGTTTGGCGGGTGATGCAGCTATTGTCTTAAAAAACAACTTTTAAACTGGCAGCCCCGTGCCCAACAGCCGGGGCTTAGATTGTGTATGCATTAGGCTGGCACAACCTCTCCATCCCTCCTCCCTGCCCTCCTCATCATTAGGAAAGCTCCAGGTAGATTGCCTCCTATTCACCAGCTGTGTTAGCACGGCACATGGGCTGGATCGTTAAGGCACCTGTGCAATGTTCAGACAGGAGAAAATCTTCCAGTGGCATTCCTAATGATGAAGAGGGTGGGGAGGGGTCCCGGAAGGGGTGGTGCAAAGTTAGGGCACAGATACTCCTATTGGGCACGGGGCTGCAAGTTTAAAAGTTGTTTCTTAGGACAATAACTGCATTACCTGCCGAACGGACCCCAGGACAGATCTTAGATTAAAAGCAGCTATCCGGAGGTACAAGTGGTTTGGGGGAGGGGGGGGGTTCAGATTGTGTGTACAGAGTCGCTTTTAAATATAACAATAGTCATCGCGAACAGCGTAATGAAAAGAGGGAAAAAGCGCCAACATTGCCAATTTTTTGTTACATTATATTAAAAAAATAATAATAAAAAGTGATGAAAATGTCCAAGCTAAACGGTATGAATAAAAACTAGAGATCATGGCGCAAAGAATGACACCCCATACAGCCCCATAGGTGAAAAACTAAAACCGTTATAAGAGTCACAATAGGGCCACTTTATTAATAATTACAGTGGGGCCTTGGATTACGAGCATAATCTGTTCCAGGACTGCTTGTAATCCAAATACACTCTTAAACCAAAGCAAATTTTCCCATAAGAAATCATTGAAATGCAGACAATTGGTTCCACACCACAAAAATAATAATTTGTTTTATTCAGAATAACATGTAAAACAAATGAAACAAACATTTAGAAACAGCAGAATATGTCATATTATAAATTACTATACAGTATAGCAATCAGCATATGGGGTATAATGTATAGTAAGTGCATAAACCTGAAAAACAGCAGCAGTTTGTAGATACAGGATGGAACTGCAGATCCCCATAATGCAGTAGCGTAGTACAACAGGCTAGAATAGAGAAGCAGTGCTGCTGGAAGAGGTCTGTGTGGTCACATGACAGCAATGGGGAAGGGGGTGGGTTCAGCATGGACCAATCAGGGCTGACAGAGACTGCAGGGAACATGAAGGAATGAGCAGGACAGATGTGGGCACAGTATAGCAGCACTCTCTGTCTGGGGAGAGAGGGGTTACAGCTATGAAGAGATTACCTCCACAGTCCTGTCCCCTGATGTAAGCCCCAGCCTGAAGTGGATCTGCTATGATTTGGAAGGTGAGGGAGACTCCCTGAGTCAGAGTACAGTGCTGTAGACCCCACTATGCAGACCCTGCCCCTCCCCCACGTGCGCTCCTACACAGTATAGGAGCTCTTAAACCAAAGCAATGCTTTTAAACCAAGTCACAATTTTGAAAAACTGCCAGCTCTTAAACCAAAACGCTCTTAAACCAAGGTACCACTGTAATTGCAAAAAAAAGGACTTCATTAAAATTTTTTTAACAGAATCAGTGTAAACCTGCATATGGTTGTGTTCTAAATGACTTATAGAATAATGGTATCATGTTGCTTTTACCGTATAGTACATTATGTAGACACAGGAACCCCCCAAAAGATACCATATTGCATTCTTTTTTACAATTTCACCAATTTATATTTTTATAAATTATATTTTTGGGGTTCTATCATACATGTTATGGTAGAATGAAAGGCGCCATTACAAAGTACACCTATTCCTGAAAAAAACAAGCCCTTACTTGGGCCTGTAGATAGAAAAATTGCTAGAGCTAGAGAAAAAACGGAAACGCAAAAATGAAAATTTGTGCGGCCAACTGGGTCATTTTGGGCTTGGTCCTCAAAGGGTTAATGGTGTTTGAGGCAGAAACTGTATGGCTTCACACAAAAACAATGCCCAATATGTGCCTCCAAATAGTAGACAAGCCCCCTCTGTTACTCCATATAGTATAGGTCTTCTCTGTGCATCCATATAGTAGTTAGGCCCTTCTATATAGTAGTTGGGCCCTCTCTGTGCATTCATTAAGGTGGCTACCCCCCAGTAAGTAGTATCCCCTATGTAGTATCCCCTGGCGGAAGCATTCCCTGTAGGTAACCCCCTTTTAATGCAGTAAACCCCCTCCCCTGTAGGTAATCCCTCCTGTTCTAAGCACATTCTCATGTAGGTTATCTTACTGTAGGCACCCCCCTCTTTTGATTAAAAAAAAAATAACAAGCACACATACACACCTGGCTCCAGCACAATTCATTGACATCTCTTTATCCTCCAAGACTTTTTTCCAACCTGATACCATTTTCAACAAATATAACAGATTGATGCTTTGCTACTAAACATGCTTAGGCTGAGTTCACATGTGGAGTTTATTTGGCCGCATATTATAAAACTTGCAGGAAAATATCGCCAAAATAAAAGCCATGTGTGAACACAGCCTTACATGAAAACTGAATGGAAAATGTGCCTGGTAAACAGGGCTGTGGAGTTGGTAAGCCGCAGTTTCGGCTTCTGAATTTTATCAGGGACCAACTCCAGCTCCTTCATAAATAGCCAGCAGAACAGGCTCAGCAGTTTCTGTGTAATGTCCTGCATGATCCTTGGGGTGACTTCTGAGTGAATAAGGCAAAGATATGAAGCAGATTCTCCTGTATGTGCAGTAGATGTAGCCTCCAGCCTCCATATCCTGCACTCAAAACTAGACTAGATGGAGCAGGTGATCTTTTCTGCTATGTTTCTAACTTACTATTCACCATACACAAAGGAAATCTGCCAACAATGCCAGATACCTGTGATAGAGGTCAGACATAGCAATAAAGAGGGGTCAGACATAGACCCAGATTTATCACCTCTCTGTCAACGTTTGCGCTCCTGAATCATTGCAGCCCCACAGGAACTACCCGCTCAGCCAGTCAGTGAATGCAGCGGTGTCCTGCCTCACTCACTGATTGGCTGTGTTGGTCAAAGGAGTATTAAAGGGGTATTCACCACCAAATTTTTTTTGCATTAATACATTGCCCACCCGTAGCTTTCCATCTTTCCAATATAAAGTTATTATGGATTCTGCACAGTTTTGCTGTTATCTAGATGCATCCACCCCCACTGATTGCATAGAATCATCACATCTCAGTCCAACACGACACACTCCCTGCTCCTGGTCCCCACCCTCCGAGACGGCATCACGTGTCCTCAGTCTCTTCAATGGGCTGGGTTCTAACCCAGCACACTGAAGTAAGTGAGGACACTGACAGCTGCTGATCAGTGTCTCCCTCCCCCCAGGTCACCTTTTTGCCCCCCCCCATCTCTGAGCTCACCTGTGGCCCCCACAAGCAGTCCC
The DNA here is from genome assembly GCF_027789765.1 of Dendropsophus ebraccatus. Classification (NCBI taxonomy): domain Eukaryota; kingdom Metazoa; phylum Chordata; class Amphibia; order Anura; family Hylidae; genus Dendropsophus; species Dendropsophus ebraccatus. The sequence goes on from NC_091456.1 coordinate 105,104,342, forward strand.
GGTGATCGGTGCAGATCGCCACCCCCACCCCCCCCCAGGACTCACCAGCAGCGTCGGCACCCAACCCCCCCTCCCCCAAAACTCAGCAGCAGCTGTTGCGACACCCGTTCCCCCCCAGGACTCACCAGCAGCAGTGGCTGCGGCGGCACCCGCCTCCTCCCCCCCGGGATTCAGCAGCAACGGCAACCGCCCACACAACCACTCCCCCCCGACTCACCAGCAGCGGCAGCAACCAACCCAAACCTGGGACTTTGACTCCTGACTTTGATGCAGCAGACCCTAGGATTGACCTCCTGCGAAACTGTGCCAGTCTCTGCCATCTGCTTTAACATATGAAACTTTCAATCACTCTGCTCTGTTATATCATTCACTCAACTCTGCTATATTGCTCACTCGGCTCTGCTATATCTATCAATCATTTGGCTCTACTATATCGCTCACTCGGCTCTGCTATATCATTCGGCTGTAATACATCACAAACTCAACTTTGCTATGTTGCTCACTCAACTCTGCAATGCAACTCACTCAACTCTATGTCACTCACTCAACTCTGCTATACCTTGTGGATATCAGCTCTGCTACATCATGTACCAATCATGCATAAGCATTGCATGATGGGAGATGTAGTTTTCTAGCCGGCACCATGTTGGATATAGTTCAGCTTTTTAAAAATCTTGTGACTATGGAACGGAAGCAGCTTGGGAGCATTTCATTTTTTTAGCTCTTGGGGGGAATACCCCTTTAACTCTCCTTAAGGAGAGTTAGGGCCCTATTACACTAACCGATTATCTGACAGATTTTTTTGGGCCACAGCCAGGAATGGACTATAAACAGAGAACAGTTCAAAGACTGAGATTTCTCCTCTTCTCAAATCCATTCCAGGCTTTGGCTTAAAAAAATCTGTCAGATAATCTGTTGGTGTAATGGGGCCCTTGAGGGAAAAAGGATATGCAAAATAGCTCTCACACCTCTTGAGCAAAGAGATGTCCCTTCTGAAGTCTAGTCTTACTCAATCGAGTCTTAGAAGATTGGGGATTTTATGCCAAGCATAAGTCAATGTTCTAAGACGCCTTCATTGGCTGAATGGGCATTTCTGACTGGGGCTGTGACAATCACAGGATGTGCTCTGCGGGATGCACGGGTAAATATATCTTCTTTATTATAATCCCATCACCCCCTGTCCCCCTTGAATTTTTCACTGTTGCCCAGAATACCCCTTTAATTTCTGCCTCTCTCAAACATACACAGCCAGCTGCAGCCACAGCGCACACACACACACACGCAGCCTGCTGCAGCCATAGCACACTGAAGAAAAACACAATTTCCTCCTTCTCTATATTACACAGGATATCTTCCTTTTACACTGCTGCTCATATATAATCATGCAGAATCCAGGAAGAGAAGAGCACAGATCTCCCCCCACACAATGGACTATTCCAGCTCAGAAACAAACTGCCAAATAGTGACTGACATGTTTTCCCCAACCACCCTCAGCTAATACTAACCAGTGTTTTATTACTGATATATGGAGGAAACTAAATATATTTGAAAAAGTGTTTTTCTTGTTTTAATAAATAGAGCCATAGATTGATAGCACATAAATAGAGATGAGCGCACCACGAGCATGCTCGAGTCGATCCGAACCCAAACTTTCGGCATTTGATTATCGGTGGCTGATGAACTTGGATAAAGCCCTAAGGCTATGTGGAAAACATGGAAATAGTCATTGGCTGCATCCATGTTTTCCAGACAACCTTAGAGCTTTATCCAAGTTCAGCAGCCCCAGCTAATCAAATACCGAACGTTCGGGTTCGGATCGACTTGAACCCGTTTTGCTCATCTCTAAACATAAACTATATTAATGAGGAAAATTTAAAAAATGAATATGAAAATTCAATTATAAAATTTTTTAAAGATTTGTTTCACGGGTAGCTTCACATATAACATATCCGCAGTGGATTTCACGCTGCAAGTTTGCAGCAAAATCCGCTGCGGATACCTCTCCTGTAGAGATGAGTGAACCTCGAGCATGCTCGAGTCCATCCGAATCCGAACTTTCGGCATTTGATTAGCGGTGGCTGCTGAACTTGGATAAAGCCCTAAGGCTATGTGGAAAACATGGATATAGTCATTGGCTGTATCCATGTTTTCCAGACAACCTTAGAGCTTTATTCAAGTTTAGCAGTCCCCGCTAATCAAATGCCGAATGTTCGGGTTCGGATGGACTCGAACCCGAACCCGGTGCGCTTATCTCTACTCTCCTGTCATTTCCAAAGTGATTACATACTTGCAGTAGGATTCTCATCCCGTTGCGAGTATGTACGTCACGACCCCATTAACCCCCCTCCGCCGGGAACATACTTTACCTGCTTCACGATCCGGCCACATCTGTGGAGGTCCTGTGCAGCCAATCAGTATCTTCCTAGCAGCGGGGGGTTAATGTAGCCGGCACTTACATACTCGTGTAATAGCCCTGTCCGGTATATACAGTGGTTTGCAATAAATTAGAATATCAACAAAAACTAATTTTTTTTTTCGATAATTCAATTCAAAAAGCGACCTCATGTATTCTATAGAGTCATTACATACAGAGTGAACTTTTTCAAGCGTTTATTTCTGTTAAAGAGTCACTGTCGTATTTTTTTTTTTTTTTTTGCAGAAATCAATAGTCCAGGCGATTTTAAGAAACTTTGTAATTGGGTTTATTAGCCAAATCTGCCATTATCTGCATGTAAAAAGCCTTTTCCCAGGTCCCCCCCTCCTTCCTCTTTTTCATCCACTCTGAAAAATCTGAAAATTGTGACTTGTTGCAGGAGACGTACCCTGTCTGCTCTAGGGAGAGGGGAGGGGGGAGGAGGAAGGAGGGAGTTAGCCGGCAGCAGAAAGCAGATAACAGAGGATTACAGGCACGGAGCTGGGTGACAGCTGTAATCCGAGCTCAGACAGGTCACTGGTAATGGTCAGAAGAGATAACGGGTGAGGGATTTGTAGATTAACTCTTTGTTGTCCTGTTTTGGTCTTTTCTTTAGCTCTCTCCATAGGAGAACAATGAAGACAGGGGGAGAGCTTCAAACTGCTTTTTCATGATAAAAATGCATTTTTCGGATAATAAACCCAATTACAAAGTTTCTTAAAATCGCCTGGACTATTGATTTCTGCAAAAAAAAAAAAAATTCACGACAGTGACACTTTAACCCTTTGAGGACCAGGCCCAAAATGACCCAGTGGACCGCGCAAATTTTGATCTTAGTGTTTCCGTTTTTCCCTCCTCCCCTTCTAAGAGCTCTAGCACTTTCAGTTTTTTATCTACAGGCCATGTAAGGGCTTATTTGTTACAGGAATAGTTGTACTTTGTAATGGCGTCATTCATTTTACCATAACATGTATGATGGAATTCCAAATATATTATTTATGAAGATATAAATTGGTGAAATCGCAAAAAAGAATGCAATATGGTAACGTTTGGGGGGTTCCTGTGTCTACGTTATGCACTATATGGTAACAGCGACATGATACAATTATTCTATAGGTCAGTCCGAACACAACCATATGCAGGTTTACACAGATTCTCTAATGTTATATATGTATTTTTTAATGAAATCCTTTTTTTTGGCAATTAATTATAAATAAAATGGGACTATTGTGACGCTTATAACAGTTTTATTTTTTCACCTACGGGGCTGTATGGGGTGTCATTTTTTCCGCCATGATCTCTAGTTTTATTAATACCATATTTGTGAAGATCGGACGTTTTGATCACTTTTTATTAATTTTTTTATATATATAATGTAACATAAAATCGGTAATCTGCGCACTTTTTCCCCTCTTTTCGTGTACGCCGTTCACCGTTCGCAATGACGCTTGTTATATTTTAATAGATCGGACAATTACGCACGCTACGGTATATTATATGTTTATCTATTTATTTATTTTTATATGTTTTATTTATATAATAGGATAGGGGGGTGATTTCAACTTTTATTGGGGGAGGGGTTTTGGGGTAGTGTGTTAGTGTTTTTAACTTTTTTTTTTTTTACACATTTGAAGTCCCTTTGGGGGACTTTTACATACATTACTTGGATTTCTACACTGATGAATGCTATGCCATAGGCATAGCATTCATCAGTGTTATCGGCGCTCTGCTCATTGAGCCTGCCTGTGCAGGCTTAGAGTAGCAGAGCGCCGATCGGACCGCATGGAGGCAGGTAAGAGACCTCCAGCAGTCCGTTTTACCGATCGGGACCCCCGCAGTCACACTGCGGGGGTCCCGATCGGTAAGTGACAGGGGACTCCCCCTGTCACTTACACTTAAACGCCGCGGTCGCGCCGCGATCGCGGCGTTTAAGGGGTTAATGACACGCGGCAGCGCGATCGCTGCAGCGTGTCATTGCCGGTGAGGTCCCGGCTGCTCACTGCAGCCGGCCCCCACCTCCTATGAAGCGCGCTCCGCTCCGGAGCGCGCTTCATAGCGGGAATAACACCCAGGGCGTACAGTTACGCCCTAGGTCGTCTGGGGACAGACTTCCATGGCGTAACTATACGCCCTGGGTCGTCTAAGGGTTAAAGTTAATGATTATGGATTACAGCCAAGAAAACCCCAAAAGTCAGTATTTCAGAAAATTAGAATATTAAATAAAACCAATTGAAAAAAAAAATGTTTTTAACATAGAAATGTCGACCAAATAAAAAGTCTGTACAGTAAATGCCCTCAATACTTGGCCGCAGCACCTTTTGCATGAATGACGGCATCAATGCGGCGTGGCATAGAGGCGATCAGCTGATGGCACTGCAGAGGTGTTATTGAAGCCCAGGTTGCTTTGATAGCGGCCTTCAGCTCGTCTGCATTGTTGGGTCTGGTGTCTTTCATCGCCCTCTTGACAATACCCATAAACTCTCTCTGGTGAGTTTGCTGGCCAATCAAGCACAGTGATGCTGTGGTTAGTAAACCAGGTATTGGTACTTTTGGCAGTGTGAACAGGTGCCAAATCCTGCTGGAAGATGAAAATTCCATCTCCAAAAATCTCTTCAGCACAGGGAAGCATGAAGTTCTCTAAATTTCCTGGTAGACGGCAGCGTTGGGCTTTTTCTTGGCTGTAATCCATAATCCTCAACTTTAACAGAAATAAACGGTTAAAAAAGTTCACTCTGTATGTAATGACTCTGTAGAATATATGAGGTCACTTTTTGAATTGAATTACTGAAAAAAAACCTTTTTGTTGATATTCTAATTTATTGCAAACCACTATATTGTCAGGCGTCTGGAGGTATATTGTTGCCATTGGCAACCCCGCACTGTCTGCATTGGGGCCTGTGTGTTTGTGTCTTTTTCTGGCCTCCGCCCACCTTCTACCCAGAGGGCTGTGTGGGATGTCAATCCTGCTGCGAATATGTAATCACGTTGACACTGACAGGAAAGGTATCAAAGACGAGTTCGCAGTGAAACCCGCTGCAGATACGTGTGAAGCCCCCAAACCTGGAGTTGGAGTCTGTACATTTTTTCCGGTCTCCAGCCAAAACTACCTCAGACTCCCGAGTTCACGATTCGAACCCTACGGCCTTGCTGGTGCGGGTACATTCTAGAGATTCGCTTCACCCAGTCGCCAAGCGGCTTATCAGCTGCCCTCCTTTCAAGTCTGTTCTGCTCCTCGCCATTCCACGTCTCCTAGTTTCCCAGGATTGGATCCAGCTTTTTCCACACCTGGGGTGGAGCCACAGAGTTGAAAGGCAGGCTGATAAGCCGCTTAGCGATAAACCGATGCGATTCTGATAGGGTACAACTTTATTGTGGTCCCCCCAGCAGACTTCACTCTGCTCTATCCACAGAGCGGCCCTGACAACAATGATGCGGGCAGTCTGGACAGCCATAGCCCCCTTCAGGAGCCTCGAGCGGCCGCTCACATTCTGATCCGTTGCCAAACACATGCTAATTCACTGCAGTCCTGTGTATGCTCGTTTCTAGGTACAGCCCTTTCTTCCGGCCCGTCCGATATGGTCACATGACCAGGGAGGGTGAGGGTGCTGATCATGTGACTTTGTCGTGAGTGACGTG